>NC_045697.1:68436865-68738171 GCF_009834535.1 Camelus ferus
CCTGTATTTGTCACTCCATAATCATTCAGTATTTTAAGCTTGTTCAAATGATGAATCATTCCCTGATTGGTTGAGCTTTTAGTCTTCCCTTCTTACCAAAACTTTTAATTGATCTTTTATGTCTTTTCTAGTCATTCCTAAAGGAAAGAAGTGGTCTTATCACCTCTGTGCTTCATGTTTCTGGCCCCTAGTCCACATGAGTTTTCCTCTGTGTGGTTTACCTAAAACAAAAATAAACAAAACTGTCTGCCATTTAAATGCTTTAAAGCAGGAGGTTTATTCTTTTTAATTAAATGGCATGGTAGGACCAGCATGTGCGTGGAGCAGAGTGGGCTCTGAGTTTAGGACTGCACTGGCAGAGTGTCAGGGAGCTGCTGGGCAGTCCCTTTTGTTGGCTTCGCTGTCCAGTCACTGATGATGCAGCATCCAGGCTCTGAAGTGAATTACTAAAATAAATTTGGTGGCAGTGCAGAAAATGTGAAATAAAAGATCCTGGCAAGAGCGCACCAAGATCAAGAGAGACAGAGTTCTTTTGTACACATTTTACTTCATATCAGGTTCAGATTTCTTCAGAACTTAAAGTCTGCTTCCCAAAATGGCCTCTGACCACTTATTCATTGGTCAATTCAATCATTTCAGAAAACATGTTCCAACAAACCTGTGGGAGTGGTGAAGTCAGTGATTGGGTAGATTTCCTGTAACAGGGCAACAGAAATCTGGAATTAGCCCCAGAAGGCATCAGAGAGGAAGAGTTAAGATTGTCAAGTGACTGAGACTTTGAAGGAGATATGCCTTTTAAACCCTCTGCTTCAGAGGCTGTTCCCTCTCTTTTTCCAACTACTAAGTTCTGTCCATTCTGCAAGGCATAACTGAAGTCACACTTCCTGAAGGAAACTTCAAATCCTTCTTTGCTGACATTTTTGTCATCCTCCTCCATACTTTCTTGTCACCCATCTGCCATTTCTACCAGAGGAAACCATCAGCAGCGTTGTTTCAGCTGTTTATGTTGTCTGTATACTCACTAGATCATAGAGGGGCTCTCCTCCTACAATGCCTGCATGGAGTAGAAATTCAGTAAGTGTTTGCTGAACTGACCCAAAGTATCAAAGCTGTTATTTGACTGTGGCCAGCCTCAAAAGCTGACAGTGTGATTTGATCCTGATCCATAACATCAAAAGTGCTTCCGTCTAAACTCTGAACTCTGCCTTGTGATGTGGATTTCTGCAGTTACTAGACAAGAGCACATGTGTGTTTGTGCAAATGTGCATGTGTGCACATTTCTTCTACTAAAAATTGTTCTACTTCAATTTTAAGGATTAAATAGATTGTCTGTAAAATACCAAGTGGTTTTTATTTTTAGTAAGTTTTACAGGATACATAACCAAAACGAGTCTGCTACTTCAAAGGAATCCCTTGGGGGACAAAATTTATTCCAATTCACTGTCTTTGCTCTGAGCATTTTTGGAATGAAGCTCCTCTTAAGAATTTGCCTTCAAAATTTACTGTGGAAGAAAATTGTCAACCTCATTACTTTACAGTCATAAGACATGCTTCCTTAGTCCTCAACCTTTATTCTTCTCCATCCTCTATCCTAATTTTTTGATATTAAGTTTTATCATTTTGTCTCTGTTCTCAACTGAAAAAAAAAGACAGCCATTCGGAGAGGTAAATGTAGAAGGCTTAGGAAAGCAGAAGCTATTTAGCATAGAAGGTATAAAATAGCAATCAGAATGTTAAGATTTGTGGACCATTTATGATGCATCAGCATTATAGTGGGTGCTTTACATAAATTAACTTATGTGTTCCTCCCAAAACCCTGTTATGAACATGCCATCATTATCTTCATTTCTACAGTGAAACAAATGATAGAAGTTAAGTGACTTGCCTAAACTCTTGCAGCTAATTAAGTGGTATAACAGAGAATCGGACCCTGTCAGAGCTGATCCCAGGTCCTGAGTTCTCAGTAACTAATCTGGCTATTTTAGATGATTTCAGTGTAACTAAGAGTCTAGTCAGTATTTCTGATCCTTTTCATTCTGTGCTCAGCACTATTATAGTACCCCAGCTTGAAGTTCCTTATCTTCTACCTTCAGACCATGCTAGTCAGGATCCATCTTCATATCTACTGTTATCTGTGCTTTTCACCTTTCCCTCACATCATGTATTATGCAGAATCTATGTCAGGCTTGCCATTTGACTACTGGGCAATTAATACTGCTTATGATTAAGAACGAAGGACTGAAATGCCCATTAGAGCCTATATTCCCTGGTGTGTATGGTCACATGCTGAAGATGATAAGGCATCATAAAAAGAACTGGAAAGATCAAGATCTGCTTGGGGAAAAGAGTCATGGTCGCAGTGCCAGGATGATTCATACTGCCTCGACTAATGATATTCCTTCCACATGCCTAAAAAAATGATTCAGTGATTATGGTGATAAGTTGAGAGAGGACCAAACAATAGGAATAGATAATAAAAAAATATTTTGAGGAACTAGGTTTCTTGTAACATGTTTAAATGTTGGTACACCACTGAGACAGGTCTAAAATAGGGTTTTTCCAGTATTCTGAGTGACTCATTGGTTTGATGATGAAAATAAAATCAATTTAATTAGGTTACTAGCACCATCTTTTAAGATAACATAATGCCACATTGGGTTATGATGAATAAAGAGGAAGTACCTCCTGGATATAGGAGGATGTCATATACATAATGCAGCTACATTACCTTTCCTAAGCTTCAGTCCTTTCTATAGATATACTCCGTGTAATCATCCAGATTTTACTCAAAAACTCCTCAAACAATCCATTTTTATCTTTCCTTAGTTTTGACTTTTAGAATTGTTTTCTCACTCTTAAATCAAAATAAGTATCCTAATCTTAAGGCTATAAAAATTGTTTCTCCATTGGAAATGTCATTAGATTGCTTTCATGACAGCTACTCAGATATTCTCCCTGAATCTTTCTTTGTTCAGGATAACCATGTGCAACCCTTTTAAGTATTTTCTGTAAGCCTAATTTTGAGTTCATTCAGTTATTCATTCATCAAATATTTGTTGAGTATCTATTATATACCTGATATGTTTCAGAAACTTCAATACAGAGGTAAATAAGAGAAGCTTCTGTTCTCATAATGTTTGTATTCTAGTTAAGGTTGATTAAAAAAATAAGCATATAAAGGTACAAGCATACAAACACAAGGTAATTTTAGACTGTACTGAATTACTGTACAAAATATCAAGGATAGTATTGACACAGAAATTACTGATGGAGTGAGATTAGGTGTTTGTATGTGAGGGAGATATAATTTTGGATAAAGAATCCTCTTTAGAAAAGTGGAACATGACATGAGCCTTAAATATTTTATAAATGGAGTAAATCTACAGTAGCATGTTTCATGAAATGATAAAAGAATGAAACCGGGTCAGACCAAAAATGAATTGATCGTAAATTTTAAGGGGTTTTATGTATGTGCAGTGGAAGCCACTGGAGAGTCTCAGGCAGGAGTAATATTTAATTTTACCCATTATTTTAAAAAGAAAAGTTACCATGAAGATAATAGACCATGGTGGAGCACAAATATGAAAACAAGAAGAGCATCTGGGGGCAGCTGAAGTGGGTTAGGAAAGAGATGGTAAAATCATGGATTACAGCAGTAATAGTCTAGATGGTGAGAAATAGATACATTCAAGATATATTTGGAAATAGAGCCGACAGGACTTGCTGATACACTGCAGGTGAGGGGAGAGACAAAGAAAGGAATAAGAATAATTTCTGGAATTTGGATCTAACCCGATGAAGGTGGCAATGACTGTGGCATTTACTGAGATGCAGAGAAAAGGGACATTCAGAAATGGGGTGTGGAAGAAGGAATCAAAAATTCTCTATAGAAAATGCTAAATTTGAGGAACATTGTATATCTAAGTGGAGATACCTAGTAGGCAAGTGGATAATGAGAGATAACATGGGATTGAAATGTTAAATTTGAAGTCAGGAACATGTCAGATACTCATGAAGTCATAAGATTGGCTTAGATCATCAAGAAGACAATGTGTAGACTGGGAAGAAATGAGACCATTTAAAAAAAAAAAAAAAGTCCTGGGGCTTCCAAAATTTAGAGGACATCCACAGGAAGAGAAACAAGCCAAGAAGACAGACTGAGCAGCAGATGAGACAGGAGGAACCATGATTGTATTATGAAAGCCAAGGGAAGAGAGTATAAAGCAGGATATCAACTTTGCTGAATATTTCTGACAAGCCAAATAAAATGAGAACAAAGTGTTGAATATAGGATTTGGCAAAATGAAGGTCACTGGTGTTCATAAGAAGAATCTTCTCTATGAAGGAATGGGAGGAATGCCAGATACCAGTGAGCAGAACAGAGAACAGAAGTGATGTATTGTTGAGATTACATATCTTTTTCAGGAACTATCACTTTCATGAAGTTTTACTGTAAAGGAGGACAGAAAAATATAAAGCAGCATGGCTAGAACATAGGATCAAGGAAGCTTTCATTTGTTTTTAATGGAGATTTTCAAATATAAAATGGTCATTAGAAAGGGAAAAACATGATGATATAGGAAAAAGGGAAACATAATTGTTGGAATAAAGTTCCTGAAAGACAAGTGTTACAAAGAGTTTAGGAACCCATTGAGGACTTAATCTTAGGAGCAGTGAGAAATTTCTCATTATAACATTCATTTTTCTCGTCATCATTATCAATATTTGACATTTTCTTACTATCAAAAATATCAGTATTTATTTCATTTTTTTACTAATTACATAAGTATTAAGCTAATTACATAGCTGATTACATATATACATATACATACCAAATTTTAAATATAATAATAGATTTGTAAGGCATTATCTAGTTTTAAGATGATCTCATATATGTTACCTAGTTAAATATGTTTATAAAAGCACTTTAAGTTCTTAAGTCTACACAATAGAAAAGTATTCATTTCAGACTGATTTTAATATGCATAAACTGTGATTTAAATAATCTCAGAGAAACAGAGTTTAGAATTATCATTGTTATTTGGTGGTTATTACTGTTTTTCCAAAATCAAGACAATTCAAAGAAATGTTGTGGAGATACCCTTTTTCTTTGAAGAATACACAGGAAGGTAATAATTGATGGGCATGGTTTATTGATTAGGCATATGATGGCCAATTAATGCATTCTTTTTCTATTTGGGGCCAACTTTTTTACTTGATTTATTATTATTCAGCCACAAGGATTTTTTTTTCTTTTTTGCTCAGTTGCTTCTGATAGTTGACAATGTTCAAAGGTGAAAAGCTGGAATTTACATTTATCAGTGCACACTGGTCATGTCATTGCCTAACATAGAGTATGTGACTTATATAAGCATGTATGATGAAAAGAACAGAGAACAAACACATGCATGTATGTGAGCTCTTCCAGGCCTTAGCACTAAGGGTAAATAATGCTTTTGACCTCATTTTATATTTGCCATGGGGATGTGTCACAGGAATAATAAGGAAACACAACAAAGAAAACATTTTTGAAACAGATTAGTTCTAGAAGACCTCTTCCCACAGGTTATTCTTCTCTCATACTGAATCTCTGAGGTTAACAAGTAGGGCCTCCCAATTAGAAACTCCAGCTTTATCAGATGACTTATAGAAAAAGTATGAGAGAGCGAGAGAAGGAGGAGGGGAGGGGAGGGGAGGGACGCAAGAGGAGGAGGAGGAGGGAAAGATGAGCACAGAGAAATAAGAAAACAATACCAGGAAAAGGCCAAAACTATTTTTATGCACTTAAGATAGATAATCCCAAGTTTCATAAAGAGAAAATCAGACAAAACAGTGGGCATCAAAGACACAGCCTTATGCTAGTGATTCACAAGAAGAATGGGACTCTCTGTCTCTCTCTTTCTCTTTCTCTGTCTCTCTCTCTCTCTGTCTCTCTCTCTCTCTTTATATATATATATGCTGTACCTACGTAAATCTTAGGACAGCACATGACAAATCAAAACAAATATACAACAAGAAAAACCTTATTTCTCTTTCCTACAAAATGTCTGAGGGTTTGCAAAATGTCTGGCTGGTTTGAAGGTTCCACATTCATCAGAGACTTCATAGTTAAATATGAGTGCATTTATAGTATGTTCCTAGAGTCAACTCATGTGTTTGTTTCATTGTTCATATAAGAAATTTTATATTGAGATTTAAATATTCTCCAGTTACTAGTACATGACATCTGTTAGAATTAGTTGACCATGACAGAAACTATAATTAATCTTTTCTATCTTTCACTCTGCCATTCTCAACATGCAGTTTCCACCAGATAGTCAGAATGACTACTTCAATTCCAGCTAATTGACAGGATGCCATCAAGTAGAATCTGATCTGACAAAGAAAGTTGCAACATCTCCTCTTAAGCACTCTGACTGGGAGTTAATGCAACAATTTTACATATATTCTAGTGGCTAGAATATAGTTCTATGGTAACAATTTGTGAGTTTGGGCAGCTGGAAAGTACAGCTTTCATTCCAGATTTCTATGTACTCAAATGACGCTCTAGAGGAAGGAGGAGAGTGTGGATACTGGGGGACAACCAGCAGTTTCTGCAACAAAATCATTTATGTGTTTGATGAATATATGAACATATATAAAAATACATAGTTAGCTAGTTATTGCTAAGGAATAGAGGGAACATCAATATAGGCAGACAATTAACAGTTGCTGCTATGAAGTCATATGTGATATGTGTGTGTATATACTTGTATTTCTGTATATAATTATGTGTGTGTGTGTATATGTATAATTAGTGACCCCTTACTAATGTTTCTAGTGCTGTTCTAAGCTTTACTTTATTTAATCCTAAAACTTATGCATGTTTCAGATAAGAAAACTAAGGCTTTAAAAAACTAAGAACTTCAGAATCTTGCAGTTTGACTTGATTGACTTGAAAATTTAGGCTCTTTATTAGGATGGATGGATGGATGAAATTTGAGTAGACTGATTGCTGATGATGAGTGATAGATGGATGCATGGATAGATAGGTATATTAGTAGTGAAACTATACACAAACATTTTTTCATTTCCTAGGGCCACTGCAACAAAGTATCACAGACCAGATGACTTTAAAAAAAAACCCAGAAATTTATTCTCTCACAGTTCTGAAGGCTAGAAGTCCAAAATCAAGGTGTCACAAAGGCAAAGTCCATTCCTTCTGGAGGGCTCTGAGGAAGATTTTATTCCATGCCTCTTTCCTAGCTTCTGGTAGTTCCTGGCAGTGCTTGGAATTCCTTGGCTTCTAAATGCATCACTCTAATCTCTACCTCCGTGGAGTTCTTCCCAGTATTTCTGTCTACTGTGTCCAAATATCCCTCTTCTTATAAGGACACTAGTCATTGGATTAGTCACTCTAATCCAATGTGATCTCATCTTAACTAATTATATCTGCAAAGACTGTATTTCCAAATAAGGCCATATTCACAAGTACTGAGAGTTGGGGCATCAGTGTATCTTTTTGTTAGACACAACCCTGTAACAGAAATCTATTTTGATATGCTGAGGTTGATTTTCAACAAAAAATAACACTACTTATTCATAGTGATATTTTGATCTTAATTAAGCGAGATTCTTTCCTAAAATTCCAAAGGAGGAATATTGTCAGGATTTGTCTAACAAGAAAATTTTGAACTCAAATGAATTATTAAACATCCGTATTTCCTCTATTGTTGGGCCTAGAAAAGAGCTACTTAATCTTTTTTTATAATGCAAAATCACATAAAAAAAAAAAAGAAAAGTTTAACATTTGGATAATTAAGAAATAAAAATATCCCTTTCTATCTAGACCTATTTGTAACCATTTAATGTCACTAATTTTGTTCCATTTAGTATAAATTAAAATATACCTATACCTATATCTTGAGAAATACTGAATGAGAAATAGATAACTAATAAATTATTAGTTCCAAATCAAAAGCCAGATAGTAGTTGTAGGAGTATTGAATATGTCCACTATATCAAGAAAAGATTAACTTGAAAAAATACTGGAACAAAGAGAAAAATTATTTTTTAGTAATGATTTTATATCTCTGTCTTTAAAGCTCAATTCATAGGCCAAATTGAAGCAAGTCCCAGTATTTATCAAAACCCTGAGATATAGACCCTGGTGTAACTTAAGCTAAAATAATCTTTTGGAAATCATATGATATATGGTTGTTTGGATGGAAAAAGAAACATTACAGGATGTACTGTTGAAATTCATTGTGAAGGGTAAGGAGATAATGGGATAACTTTTGAAAAAAAATTTAAGCAAGATTCATCTGTTGGTTGTATGTAGGATGGAGCAGATGGAGGAGACTGAAGTTAGAACACCTACAAAGTTCTTTGATTCATCCCAGTATGAGGTGATGAAACTGTTGATTAGGGGGCTGTCAATGAAAATAAAGTGAAAAGAACCTGAGTAAGTGGTATCTCAAAGGGATAATTGATAGAATTTGGTGACTAACTGGGTCTTAAAAAGGGTAGGGATGAGTCATATTTCATCCAAAATTTGGAGGCTGAATGACTAGCTTGAATGAAGATACAGAGGTAAGAGGTTTTTTTTTTTTAAATAAATATAGTTAAACAAAATGTCACAAGCTAAGAAGAAAAATAATTTACAATATATCAACTTTCTCTGTATTAGATCTTGGAAAAAGATAGGAGAATGTCAACTCAATCTGCTTTTCTTCTCTTCAGGTGTCTAAACAAAGCCAATAACCTTCTATTATGCTCCTTCTATTACTGTCATCAATTTTTCTCTGACCTATTTCATCCCCCCAGTGGAATTTTGGGGAAAATGTGAAGCATTAATTGCTCCTAATAGTATTTGTATAACAGATGCCACTGTACTTTCAAATCACATTTTCCCCAAAATTCCAAGTCAATATTATAAACTGTCTAAAAGATCAATGAAGAAAAACATGCCAAAGAAAGCATATTAATGGACAGGGATATGGTATATCAAAGAAAGTATACACAAAATCTGTTTTGTCCCCTGGAGCTCAGTCACCAATGGAGACTATGAATTTTAAATTTTATTTCTGTTCATGCTTTTATAATTCTCTTATTTAGGTAAATTGACTTTAAAGGGTTCCAATAATTATGCTTTAATAATACTAAAGCAAAAGGCACACTTTTAAGAAGTTACAGATCTTAAACAGTAGCTTTTAAATTTATTCTTTTACTAAGACATATTTGCAAGTCACATGTGACAATAACTAGGGGAATTTGGGTTAGTAAATTTAATTTTGCAGAAAAATTGCATTTCAAACCAGATATATTAAAGTTGGTGCTTATTTTAGGAGTATCTGAACAACTGATAGAAAATGTAAATTGTTTAAAGTAGATATTTTTTGGATTTTTCATACTTTGTTCATGGTTTCAAGGAGCTTATGCAGCTCCTTGAAATTATTTTTAAAAGCTTAGGTCATCTTGTTATGCTCTAGTAAATGGTATGAGTAGCTTTTCTAGTTTTACTAAAATACTGAAAAATGAAAATAAGCAATGATATTTTCTACGAAAGTATTACCAGATCTCTTAAGGAAATAGGTCTAGTATTTTAATCGAGACTTACTTAGTTTTAGAGATTAGGAGATGGATAAGGGATCAACTACTTGATAGCGTTTGAGATACATTAAAGAGATTAAATAATTTTATTTACTATCCTGTGGAAGTAGTCAGATTTCATTGTGTGAGGCAAAGTTTTGGATTAAAAGGCCTTCACAATGTACACAATGGATCACCACTCTTAAGGATTCGTAATAGCTCAGCTTTGTTCATATTTTAAAGTAAACATTAAATGGAATTCATTTATTTTCAATTATAAAGCAGTAAGACAATTTTGTAGGGCTTTCCTGGGTAGTGGTTTCTTATCTTTATTTGAAACATGTGTGGTACACTAGCCAATTTATATACTGCTACATTTTAACAGCAATACCGTAACAAAATGGACTGTGAAGAATTTGGTACTGATTATTCTTGACTGACAACACATCAAATGAAGAATACTGTATAAGTCAATAAAGAACTGCTCGAAGCAAAAATCAAGGAATGTTAATAACTGATTATCTGGCCTTGATCCATGAATGTTTGAAAAACAACTTGTCTTTTACTAATAGCATTAACATGGTATATCAAACAGTTACTCATCTGATACTATTTCATGGAGAATGATAAAGCAATGAGCATATGCAAATGCGTTTTTTTCATGAAAAATTATTTCCATATCCCTATATATCCGTATTATCCAAAATCTATGTGAGAATCATAGGGTATAAAAAACTGTGTGTGTGTGTATATATGTGTATGTATGTATGTATGTATCTATCTAGAAAGCTGCCCTGAAAGTTTAAGACCTTACTTGAAGAATGGCTTTGAGCACATTTTGAATTCCTAATGATAAAGAACAGATGGGATTGATTGCTAACTCAGTGTGAAACAGGAGGAAAATGCCTGCAGATATTCAAGCCTGGTATGGAACAGCTATTCCAGCCCCAGTAGCCAGAGTTTATCAGGGTGAAAGAACCAGGCTGATGAACACAAGGCAAAGTTTGTGCGGAAGAAGTGAAATCAGCCTAGTAATTGCTTGATTACTGAAAGGAAACTATCACTTCTGGAGGGGGATGTTTTAATGAACTAAAAAGTAGAGACATACTGGTCTCAGTAGGCTTCAATTAAAAAGTTGCAAGATTTGTTTTCCTGGCACTAGGAGATGCCCAGTAGTAATCTGTGTTATGGGAGGCCTTTCATACACAGAGTCAACTCCTTTTTTTTTTTTTTTTTTAATTTTAGATCCCCTAAGTCTCCTAAGAAAAAAATATGCCAGTGAAATGTCAGGTCAGAATCATATATCTACATAATCCACAGTGGAAAAAATTATTTAAATACCTAGGAATATAGCAAATAGGCTGCTTGGAAATTACTCTGTTCTACTTAATATCTGCAGAAGATTAAAAAAAATTATAATCGTGAAATAACAAAGGATAGAAAGATCTTGTCACCTGAGGATGGACTGAAGAATAGACTCTTGATTCATTTTGATGTAACATTTTTGTAACACTTCAAGTGCTTAGAAATGCATCGTGTGTAAAAGCCATTATTCAGTTAATGAGATGCTAAACCACAATTTGTGTTGAAATTGTCCAGTGTTGCTTTTCATTAAAGAGATAATGACTCAGAAGATACTTTGGATGTTGCTACAAGCTGCTGTTTTCATTCCATTTTTATTTGGCAAATTGGGTCACATCGTATTACAGGAAGATAACCTGACCTATAATATACCCATGTTACCTGATTTTGTAACACAGAAATGATGAAACGTGAGAGTCCCTTTGCACCTGGCATGCAATCTCAGCATAATGCCATGCTGAAGCAAGTCAGCAGAACTTTATGCAATAACCTAAATTTTGCTTTAAGACACTTTTGTGTATATTAAACTGTACTCTTGGAACGCAAAACATCTGCAAGAGCTCAGTTTGCTATAGTAGACAATATCACAAAGTCTGATGGAGTAGAGAGAGCTCTTATATTGCTCTTGGATTAGTTGGCATTGCAAACTAGATGAGGGTGAATGCTCCATAGAACTCATTAGCTAGGGAGAAGAAAACACCTGGCAGTCACTGACATGCTAATATGGTGACTCCCAAAGTAATAGACTTTCTTTGGAAGCATATATAACTAAGCTTCAGGGCAATTTTCTAAGTTGCCAAGCCCCTTGGTACAAAATCTAAATCTCTGAATCTTTTTCTCAAAACAAAGTGTGAGACTATCATGGAGAAAACGCAATTCATAAGTATTTTACTATGATCATAATTCTCAGCGCAGATGAAGGTATGCTGAAATCAGTCAACTTTGCTGGTAATGAAAACTGCCTCTCAGAAATAAGTTGAGTAATATGTCTCTAGGCAGAGGTTGGCTTCTTTTTCTGTAAAGAACCAGATAGTAAATATTTTCAGCTTTATGGGCTGAACTTTACTCAACTCTACCCTTGAAATGCGACAGAGGCCATAGGTAATATCTAAACGAATGAGAACAGCTGTGTTACAATAAAACTTCCTTTACAAAAATAGGCAATGGGCCACACGACCCAAAGGCTGGAGTTTGTTGACCCCTTCTCTAAAGCCATGTAAAATCCATGCCTTGATCCACTAACCCTATTTCTGTGTATGTACCCTAAGGAAGATGTTTATAAGAATATTTTTAAAAAATGTATTTCCACCATAATGCTCATTGCAATTTTATCCATAATGGGCACAATTCTAATTGTCTAATGGCCAATGACAAAGAAATCATCAAGCATCTCAAGTAGAGGTAACATTATGCATCTGCCCAAACATAATTTTGAAGACTATATGTTAATATCTAAATATCTATATTTTAAATAAGTGAGAGTAAGTGAAAAATTCAGACTACATAATTTATACACATAAAGGACAGAAATTAAACATGAACACGTATAATCAAAACATTTAAAAAATTCAGAGTGTAAATGGAAGTTAAATTATCCAAAATTCATACATACAAGACAGAGGGAAATCATTGGGATATATCTGTACATTAATTCAGCAGTCTCTTATTGAGCATTTCCTATGTGAAAGCGTTGTGCTAGGCATTGGAGTAACAGAAATAAATGATAGTGCTCCCCTGAAAGAGGCTTACTCACAAACAGTGGAGTTATGACACATGCTCCAGTGGCTAATGAAGGAGATTCTAAGGTAGCTATAACAGCATGAAGGGCAGGAGAAGACCTTGCCTGAGAGGAGGTTAGTAATTTAGTATGGCTGCAGCTGTTAGGTGAGGAATGAGGGGAGATGAGACCAAGAGACCAGGTCAGGGAGAACTTGGTATGAGATGCTAAGGAGTTTAGACTTCATCCAGAAGGCAGTGTGGATGAGGAGACTGGGCTGCCTTGGAGAGACTTAAATTTGAAGTCAAATAATAAAAATAAGAACCTGTTTTCGTATTGATATAAAGGATCTACTAAGTAAAGCAAGGACAACATGTAGGAAACAATTACAGGAAATAGCATAGAAATGTGTCATTAGAGTATCAGTTGAATCCCGGATCCTTCTCTTACCAGTCGTGTGGCCTACAACAAATGTGTTAGCCCTTCTAAGTCTCCTTCTCATCATTTGTAAAACTGACATAGTAGTAACACCTTTCTTGACATGGCATTATAAAAATTATGAAAATATTGTTTATAAAACCATTAGCAGGGTGCATGTCTTGAAGAATAAACATATAATTGGAAGCTGTTAGAATAATATACGTTAGCAGTGTTAGAAGCTTGAATAAAATCAAAACCTATGAGAATAATGAAAAAAGAAAATATAGACATATTAAGGAAGCCCCTGGACAGGAGAAGGAAAAAGAGGTGTCAAAATTAAACCTTCTGGGGGATTATGTCAATAACCTAGTTTGGACTTATATGGAAAGGAACCAATTTTGGAGTTAGACAAGAATTTGGCTTACCTTGGAAAATTGTTAAAATATTTTAGGTATAAAAATATTGGAGTCTAACTGAATACTGATGTGAAAATATGAAAAACATGACTTCATTGTAGTATGCAAAGTGTGTAAGACATAATGCTACGCTGGGCTGGGCTTATAGGTGTGGGAAAACATGAAGTGAAGAAGAAAGAAAAGAAAATATGTTTAAATATATGATTAAAGGACGATAGTAAAGATCTACCCTTCTGTTGTTTGTATATGTACTTTGAACAGAATTTTCTAATCATCCACTAGTATGTGAAATCCATTTTGGCGCGAAAGATACGGCTATAGCTGAATTTTTTAAAAACTCATTTCTAAGGAATTCAAAGCCAGTGAAAAATCAAGGAAATAAATTTCTAATAACAGACCCAATTTGATCCTAGTTTGCTTGAATCAAATACTCTTACTGGTAATGCTAATTTCCTCCCAACTTTTAATTCTGTTCTCTTTAGCAGATGTCTCCTGAACAGAGATGGTGTGTGGGCACAGCTACAGCCCCTTCCTTCCGCTTAGTTCTTCCTTCCATGTAATCTGGAATGCTGTCAGTGTTCTTCGCCATTGTGCTTTTTTTTTCATTCAATGTATAATTTCTCCATAAATAACTTGCTAATTTCGTGTTCTTGTCTATGATGTGGTAGCATGTCAAAGAGGCTTTTTAATCTGTAAACAAATTATGTCTATTGCTTTACCCCTGTCAAGAACTCATTGACTCTCTTGCATGATGAAAGTTAATTGGTTTGTTAAGCCTGACACTCGTCTTTCTTTTTATCAGTCCATGTTAAATTCTTCCCATACCATTCTGTACTTGCTTAAGTGTTCTCATGTTGTTTTTCATAATCACTTAATCCAATATATTTCCTCTCACTAGAATTACAATTCTCCTTTTAGGGGCTTAATGTCTATTGAGCTTCTGTCCATAAGAAGAAAATATCTGGCTGAATTTTGCTCAATTTGATATTTATATTGTACTTTAGCAAATGAATTTGCCCATGTTCTGATTTTGTTAAATTAACATTGGTTAGTGGAGCATAGGTTGTCAGATAGTGAATCACAGTTTAACAACAGACCAAAGGAGAAACTGAAATAGAGATTTATTACTCACAGGCCCTGGGGGAAGCATGGCATGCCTCAAGAGGCTACATGGGGATGTCAAGGCAGAGTGCAGACACAGCCACAGGATCTGGGGAACATGCCTCTATTAGGATCCACGGACAGAGTGCTTTGGGATTCTAAGACTAGGACCAGATCGGTGAATTCAAACCAAAAGAGTACAGCCTTGGTAAGTCACATGGGGGTCTTACCTAAGCACAAGGGGAAGGCCCTGGGAGGTGGTAAGACTCGTAGTCACAAGGGTGATTAGAGGAGTCATATCAGGAACTTAACGTTTGCTTGTGACTCTTCGAGCTGTTATCTAGGGCATACGTTGGCGTGATGGGCTAGTGTCAGTTTAAGATCCTTGCAGGTCATTTGGCCAAACAAAGTGGATGTCAGGGTAGCAATACAGTGGAGTAGCTTACCTAAAGTCTCAACAGCCAAAATAGAAAAAAAATGTTATTCAATACAGTGCTCTCTGTCAAATGATCTAATCACAAATGAATAACATTCATGTGAAATTGTAAACTACAATTAGGTACTTGTAGATCTCTTTGCAAAGGAAGAAAGATAAGAGAGGAAGGTTCTGGAAAAGCCAGTTTCAGCTTGTATCTCCCCATAAGTCATGTGATATATCATGCTCTTTGACAGTGACATCCATTCAACAACAGCACCATCAGAATGTGCCTGCAGTGATCAATTAAGGGGGAAAATGTGACTTCTAGATATATATTCTCTTAGTTATTTTAAATACTAAAATTATACTTTCAAGACACCATAATTTTTATTAGACCCTCATTTTAACTTAGTGAAATAGGATACAATATACCATTATTCCAAAAACATGACATTATGAAGTGATCAAATGTTCAGAAGCTGTATTAAGCTTTCTATCCAGTGTGAATTATATGTGTAAAGTGATAGTGTGGTCATTTAGAACCAGCAAGCAGACATAAATAGCATAGAACAAGTAGTAAATTATGGCTGAAATGGGTAATTCTGAACAATGAAGTAAAATGGAACAATAAAATATGTATTTAATGATTGACAGGAAATCAATGAGAATAGACGTGGCCACTTGGCAGCATGCTGAAGCTTTATAATTTTTAGTAGAAGTAGTACAATGTTAATTCTATTCTTTTCACAGATTGTCTGTAATATATTTAATCAAATTGATTAAATAAATTCGGCATCTATTTCATACAAAATACTATGCTAGTTGTTGGGTAGGAGAAGAAATATTTTCTGTACCTCTTTTACTAAACCAAACTGTGATCTGCTTGCCTGCACTCAGTAAAGCCAATCTACTGACACCGGGTTGTGGTGAAGGAAAGTGCAGCATTTATTCCAGGGCACCAAGCAGGGAGTCCAGGTGGCTAGTGCTCAAAAGGCCCAAACTCCCCGACAGCTTTCAGGGAAAGGTTTTTAAAGACAGGGTGAGCGAGGTGGCTTCTGGGGTCAGTGATCAGCTCATGGACGTTCTTCTGATTGGTTGGTGGCGAGGTAATCAGGAGTCAACATCATCAGCCTTCTGGTTCCAACTGGTCTGGAGTCTACATGCTTGTGGGCAGCATACAGTTAACTTCTTCTACCTGGTGGGGGTTTTAGTATCTGCAGAACAGTTCAAAGGACATGGCTCAGAACATTATCCATAGCCCTTGAGGAGGAACTAAATGTCCTTGACTTTGTTTAATGGCTAAGCTGTTATCATCTTGTGTGACTGTTTTCCTTTACTTCTACATTTTCTCACTTCTCTGGTTAAATTTGTTCTTTGGAACTCAGGGAAGGCCTAGAAGGTTAAAACTTTTGTACAGACAAGAGGCAGGCAGGGGACATGGTGGAAAAGTCTGTCCTGGGAAGGCCCCATAGGGTCCTACTTGGTTACACATTTAAGAAGAGGCAGGAATGTGCACAGATAATATACAGGTATCATCCAAGAGCAGTAGGAAGAGAGAGAGCTGAATACTGTCTAAGAATGTGGCCTAGAAATGGATGTGGTTAGTCTCAAGGTCTCAAAATAGAGCATTGACATTTTGATTTGAAGGGGTTGCTTTTAAATCTTAATGCAGCAAAGGAATTTCAGATGGAACATCTCCTCAAATCTGGGATCAGAATGCTATCAGATCCTGCAGCTTTTACTAATGATTGGATTCTAAACTATTGACCAGACCCCAAAACTCACAGCTTTTAATTTCATTTTAACACAAAAATTAACAAAACAAACAATATCCATAAAAATTAATGAAGACAAAATAGCTAGATGACATTTTTAAAAGAGAAAGTAAAAGAAAAATATATATACATGTAGTCTTTGTTAACATTTTCTTATTTTAAGAAATCAGTCATAGACACAATAAGGAAATAGTAACAACCATCATGCATAACACATTTTAGTGTTCTGATATGCATTGTCATAAATTATACCGAGAAAAATCAGAGAGTAAATCAGTGTTTACACCTTTGGTGCCAGAGCATTCTATCAACTTTACAACAAAACTTAGAAGAATTTGATTGGAATAATGTAAGTTTTTCACCGAATAGTCTGAGTTGACTGTTATCCATATAGTTCTTATTTATTAACACAACAAATATTTGTTTAGTGTGTATTATATGCCAAAAACTTTTTTGGGCAGTGGGAGTGTATTAGGCTGTGGTATCACTAATTTAGTGGGAAAATAACAGATGATGACAAAAATAAATGATGGAATTCCAAAGCAGAATGGTGGCTTAGAATGAAGAAACAGTAAATAAGCTAGATAGGAAAAATATTACTTTGAAGGAAAATTTTTGAATATAGAAAAGTTACAACAAGCATTTGATCAAATCGATTCCAGATGTATAGGGTTGGGGGTGGGGGTTGGCTAGAAACCCCTCCAGAATACATTACATCCTCATGCTTCCTCATTATAATTATTGTAAATGATTATTCTGAAGTTTTTTCCATAGTTTATCCAGAGAATGAGCTATCACCTTAAGTAAGAGATATAGTATGTAGATTCCAAAATAATAATGATAATAATAAAGCCTTTTTCTTCTTAGTCTTTTTTTCCTCTTTCCTTTTCTTTCTATTTTCATTTATTCATTCATCTGTCTTTTTTTCTTCCTCAGAATATTAATTCACTGCCAACTGCGTCAGGTATCATTCCATGCTATGGGAATTTCTCTAATGACATACCACTAGAAAACCTGTTTTGTGGGGCTTATATTTTAGTGAGTAGAGACAAAAGGAAAAAAATAAGCATAATGATTAAGTTACATAATACTTTAGAAAGTGATAAATGGCATGGAGAGGATAAAATAGTGCAGGGTAAAGAAGATTGGGAGGGAAGGAGTAGTCAGTCTCCTTAACTGAAATACAAGGAAAGAGTGGAAAGAAATTAAGGAGCAAGTCATGAAGCTATCTGGAGAAATAGCATCCTGCAGAGACAAGAGCACTACAAAGTCTCTGAGTCAGGTGCAACCTAGAGTATGTGAGGAATAGGTAAGAGTTCTGGCAAGAGTGACTAGAGAAGAGTGAGGAAGGGAGATTTGAACAGGTAATACTGTCAGCAGGGTAACAGAGGGTCAAATCTGGTAGATCCTGGAAGAACTCTGTAAGGATTATAGCTTTATCTCTAACAAATATTGAGAAAATGTGGAGAGTTTGAGTAGAACTTTTCCGTGATTCATGGTAAAACAGAATCACTCTTGCTGCTGTGCTGGGAATAGACTGTAGGAAGCAGGAGTGGAAGCTGGCAGAATGTTAGGAGTCTACAGTAGTAATCCAGGCAGGAGATGTTGGTGCTGTGGAACTAATTGTAGGAGCAGTGGAGATGTTTGGGGGTGGTCTACTTCCGGAACTATGTGAAGGAAGAGCCAAAGCAACTTTCTAATAAATTAGATGTGAAGCATAGAGAAAGGAAAAAAGAGGATTCTAAGGATTTCAGTCTAAATAGCTGTACGACAGAGTTGCCATTAATGTGACTGAAATGAAGCAGGGTTGTGGAGGGGAGGCAGAGCTACAAGTTCAATTTGGGGCATGTTGAATATGGGATATCTATTAGGCATCCAGAGGGAGATATTAAGTGGGCAGTTGAATACATGTCTGCAGTTCAAGGTAAAGTTCTAAAACATAGATGTAAATTTGGTGCCATTGGCACAGAGATCGTATTTAAAACCACAAGATTTCACGAGCTCTCCACAGAATTATTTAAGATGGACAGGTGAAAGAACTAAGGCATATGGCCTTTCAAGAACAAGAAGTTTGGAAGACAGGAAGAGTTAGTCCTGAGGCAAGAAGAAAACCCAGAGAAGTTGTGTCCTAGAAACCAAGTGAAGAAACAAAGGGCCTCTGGGAAGAGGGAGTGATCAACTGAAGCCGTCAACACATTTACAATTTTGAACTGAAGTATTATAAAACATGGTGAGATCATTTTATATTCACTATAAAAGTTGATTCATATGGAATAAGTATTGGTTTTGGACTCAGCCTTATATAGATACAGATTTCCTCTCTGTCACTCAGGGTGTGCCTTATAAGGGCAAGCTGCAAACCTTCTTTATACCTCAGGTTCCTGAGGAAAGCACTTCCTCTGGTCTTTCCCTGAAGTTGTTTGTCAGTTTTCTATATATTATCAGGATACAATAGATGAAAGTATTGTTCAGTAGCTATTCATATTTTGAAAATGTTTAATTTTAGCTCTGACTTAATAAACCTATATTTATTCCTCCAATAAGGGTATAATCATATTTATGAATTGGGGTCACTTCTTTTAAGTCACACATTTTTTACCTCTTTTCCTCCCTGACCTGCCCTGTGTGTATGCTATTCAATTATATGTTGGCTGCAAGTTACTTATGAGGATCATATGCAAGAGCAAATGTTCTATGAGTGCTAATATGTATGTCTTTGTAACTATAATGGGTTCTTCTAAAATTCAGTACGTCGGTTGCTGGTGACTAGGTTCTTTTCCTGTTGCAGAAAGAACCAGAGATGAAAGGTGGAAGTTAAGAAAGTAAAGTGACAATTTATTAAGGGATAGCTAGTATGCTCTCAAGGGGAGAGTGGGCAGGCTCAGATGAGCGGCTGCCCTGAGTGTCTTTGGCAAGTTGGTTACATAGAGTGTAAAAATGAACGAGTGAAATATTCACTGGGGAGGAAGGGATTTGGGGTCATATTTCCTGATTTTCATCCCAACTCCATCTTCTTAAAGGGAGGAGGGATTTTTGTCTTTATTTAGTCTGGATCAGAAGTGTCATGGCATGGGTCCATGATGGGTATTTCTAATCTGCAAGGCTAATTTTATTGAAATGAAGGCATAATGAACAAAAAGTTTACATTCGGACACTGGAGATTTCTGCCTTTTCCCACCTTTCTGTGTCAGCCTCCAAGCCACTTGTCACCCCAAAATATATGACCCCTTACCAGCCCAGAGGTTCCTGCTTTTCTTTCTCTGCCCAGGGACTCCTGTTGTTTTTATGATGTATGTGTTCCTGCATTTGGCCCTTGCCATCCTTTTTGCCCAAATCCTGCCATGTGGCCTGGATTCCCCTTCCCTGCTCATATCTAGCTATCTGCCTGCTCTAACACTTCTACCTATGTATATGAAATGGGAGAGTTAAGACTATGCAGAAGTACAACTGAAAAACTGATGACCAGGTGCTATGTTTACAAGATGACCTAATTTGTAATTGGAAAATGGGAGGATGGTTTTATAACTGACAGCCCCAGGATCCATGACTCGGGATTCTTCTTAGCAGTGGAGGCAACCAAGAATGTAGCAAACATGAGGAGGGATGCCTTGGGAGGCAAGAACTCATTCAAAACAAGTGTTTTAATTGTTTGAGGTCAACTATTACATACTGCTGAACTATCAGTTAGGATTTACAGTTTTATATCTACTATAAAATATTGCAACTCACATATTTTCCTCAAACTCAGCAAAAAGTAGAAGCTGTGATGACTGAAAGAGCAATTGATGATTTTTCTAATGAGGAAGAAACTTTCCTTAACTTTAATGATAATGTAGATTTGAAGCCAGAGGAATAAATGTCTTAAGTGGAGAGAAGAGCAGAAATTGGAATTGAGTAATAAGCAGGTTAGTGTGGCATTGGTAGCAAAGCAGAAAGACAAGTACACAGGTCACTGGTAATCATTTTGTTCAGGGGGAGCCACTAGATTGGTAGCTAAGGCCACCAAAGCAGTGAGTCTTCATACTCAGTCAGTTCTATAAGAGAACATTAATGGAACTCAAGAGAGATTAATCAGCTATCATTGGGCCCTGATTAAAAGAGAGATTTAAAGATGTTGAAGCTTCAGTGATTACATTGATGGGTGCTCATATTTAATTGCTCTTTTCTACCCTTCTTAAGATGGGTGTTGGGAAAAACCCATGTTCTGTTTGTGTGAACATTTTGTTAACATTTTACTTTTTCTGCCTTGAGTCTTTGAGGGAATTACAAAAATCATAAAGCTAATGATCTGTTTCTCTATCTCCAAACAAAACTAGCTAAATCATTTCAGACAGAAAATGTAAATATATTCTAAAAAGACTTCTAAGTAAATAATTCCATCCTGGGCAACTATGACCTCATAGAACAGAAACAATAAATATTGAATGACAAACTGAACGTATTCATAACCAACAAACTTCAGCATCAGGAAATGTTTCCTCATTGCTGCCTTAGTCTCTCCTATTTTATTTCCTCTTATTATGATCTCAGAAAATGTAGAGAATAGCTTGCCATCAATCTCTGTATAATATCTGTTCTGTACATGAAAACTATTATTAAATTTCCTTCATGATCCTCAAACCCACTTACCCTTCTCTTCTGCAGGCTAAATAATTCATCTCCCTTTTTTATGTTAGTTGTATCTGAATTTCTTGCATTAGCCAGGAGGAGAAATGCTGAAGTCACAAGGGATTTTGAACCCAACATTCCTTAAGCATGTTAAGACTAGTAAGAATACGGCAGTGGTGTGTGGAGAGAGCACTACTAAAACATGATAACTAATGGAAATTTTTGAAGAAATTGCTAACATCTGAATAATTTTATAATTTGACTTTTCTGTAAGACACAGAAGAAAAGATGCTCAATGAAGGAGAGTAAAATGTTTGTGCTTAGTCTGTATTCTTTAACTACATGTGCCCTAGTTCCAGTCCCTCAGAACTCCTAAAATCTTAGGTTCCTGTATAATGCCTGCTAATGGGCTCACTATATAAAATGACAAATGCCTTGGAGTCTTCTCTGTTCAAGTAGATTCTTCTCTGAAGACTGGAGAAAAGAAAAATGGTTCATAAATTCCTAATGGCCTCAGAGAAAAAAAAATCTTGAATTCCATTCACAGAAGTTAAATATAAAGAATGCAAACTATTTATCAGCCTGACACTCACGTTCAAAGGAGTGAGACATGCAGAGTTTTCAGTTGTGAAATAGTTTTGCTATTGAATTTTATCCAACATTCTAGTCCTGTATAATATAACAGAAGGACTTCCTGAGCTGGTTTATTGTCATGAAGCAGTGGATTCAAGAGAAGTTAAATGTCTTCTCCTCCAGGATACTGAGAATAAACTACTGACATTACCAAACTGGTTCCAAAAAATGATGCAGAAGATTGGAGAGCAACAACTTGATCTGCCCTGTTTTCATGAGAGTGGTACTGTCACATTAGAACTTCACTAGACATTCCTTAAAATACTAAGTCTTTACCCTATAATGTGATTACTTCTAATTGTTTTATTTGAATCAAATGCAATAGATAGCGATCTCATATCCCTTCCAGACATATAAAGATTTCTTGCCTTAAAACCTAGAAAAATTACCAAGGAGACCTGTCGTCTTTACAATGAAATACAAATAATGTTACTCAGTCATTTACCTCAGCCAGTGTTCTTAATAGTTCTTAATATAAATAAATGTATATATTTCAATTTTAATTTTATGTCTTAATTTACAGTCTGATTTAAAGAGTCATACTCCACCAAGCTTTCAAGGAAAGGGGAGGGTCTCAAATTTTGTACTGTTGTCTTCATTGAGAGACTGAATGGATAACTGGTTTTCTGCAAAGCATGTTTTCCCCAGGGAATGCACTCACTCTGGTTAATCAACTGGCAAACAAGACACCTAGGGTTATCTCTTTACCACCCTATTGCCCCATCAATAATGTACAGACTGTCATTAAGAAGTCATTTCTCCCTCCTGGGCTGAATTTTGAGAGGTGCATCATGTGGGAAGAAATAGGAGTAATAGTTTGGAGACTATGGGTCACATTGTAATCTCAAATACATGCTGTGCTATTCTGCAGACAGTCCATCAAGATGTGTTCCAAGGCATGCATCAGTGCATATAAAAATATATAGGCTGAGACCACCAAACTCATTTCACTTGGACCTTTCAAGGTTAACATTATAATCATGCTTCAGGGCATAAACTGATCACCAGCTGAGCTCAGGAAGACATTTTACTTCCATGGAAAAAGTGTCCCCAGTGGGTTAGTTGCATTGCAGGTACATTTTACCTTTTGTAAATATTTCTTTAGCCACACCAAAATGCCTTTCTTGTCTTTATCCTCATATTGCAGATTAAAGCGTAAATCATCAAGCAATACTAATTTTAAGTTATAAATAACTCTAATCTGAACTTTCTTTTTTCTTGTTTCCTAAATTATAGTTTGTGTTATATATATATGTTTTTATATATGTTTTATATATTATATATAATATAATATGCATAAAATAATATAATATATATATATAATAACTTGACTAACAAATTTACATGAGAACTGTGTGTTAGGATTCATTATAATTATCTCATAATAGAAGTTTTATTTGACTAAGGACATGGAAAGTGCTGCCAATAGTAATATCAGAACTTAATTTCCATTATCCAGAAGTTAACTGATGTTTAGCACCAAATATTGGATCATGCATCAGTGTAGTAGATTTCTGATGGATCTGGTCACTCTCCTCAACAGTATAAAAGCACACACATGATCCCCATCACGAACTCCTACTTATGGCACCTTGCTCAGAGTGCCAAAGAAGTCCTTCTTGGAGTAACATCCTTCAAACATTCAGCTGCCATCCATCACAGAAGTATTAACATATGAAGGTGAGGAAACAGAGTTTGTGTCTCCATTAGCAACCAGACAGCATAGAGAAGGAATATGAACATTATCAGCATGTCCTACTGTTGCTCTTTTAATAGGGCTTGCCTGGAATTTCTTGCTCATTGTATGCTCCTTTTGATATGTGTTGTCTTTCATCTGTTTAGGGTCTAGAGATTATTAGATATACTTAGAGAGAGAGAACCCCTCTCAAGCAGTGATTTCTGATCATCCAGTAATGCTATCACTAGGAAGGCATAGCCCTGACATTTTTTTTAACTGTACAGAGGCTATCACCTACATCCCCACAACCTCCTCTAGTGTTTCACCCAGCTTGAAAAATCACTTAGAGCTGCATAGTTAATGACTTCTCAGCAGAGCCTATCTGCTGAAGCAATAAAGCACTGACCCAGACTGCCTGGGTTCAAAACCCACCTTCATGACTTAATTAAGCAATTATTTAGCTTCTCTTTACTTCAGTTCCCAGCCCTATCCTCAGCCACATTTGGGGATAACCCACGGGGTCAGTGTAAGGATTATATGAGTTAATTCAGAACAGTGCCTGGTGTATAGTACTTAACAAGTATTTATTGGCCCATAACAAATATTTATTTTTGGACTGTTTTTATCATAACTTTATATTAGAAATCTTGATCTTATGTGGGGGTAGAGCTAAGCAAACCATGTCTTGGGCAGTGGCTTTGTTGTGCACATCAAAAATCCTACAATTTCAGAGTGGGAAGGGGAATGTCAAATTGCCTAAAACTAATTTTCTTAAAATCAATTGGCATAATGATCAATTTACCTCATGACACATTCATTAAGATGTTTGTTTATCAAATATACAACTTTTCATTTGTACTAAAATAGCATTAGCTTAGAGGCACTTTTGTGAACTTTCATAGTGACTATTTTGCCTACTTTTAAAGATTTCCAAGGTATTTCACCCAATTAAGACTAAATGTTTAAAGTTTTATAAAATAATTTTTTAAGCCTACTATATCCTAAAAATGCTTAGAGTGGCATCTTATTATATATGAAATGCTACATCTGTGACAGATTTCTATTAGGAATATGATCATTAGGCTAATGAGTATTTGGGGAGATTGGCTATTAGGAGAATTGGTTTTAGGTGAGCAGCCCTCAGTCTCTCACAGGGTTGGGGTGAGAGCAGTGGCATCAGTTTGTGCCTGAGTCATTTTGCAGACTTGTCTCTGTGACTATGCTCAGCTCTGTCACTACATGCTGCCAGATCTAGTCTGACAGCTTTCAACTTTAGATCCATGACAAATTTCCAGACCTGGAGCCTGCTTGCCCACCTTGGTTGACCCTATGACAAAGTAGCAAATTCTGCACAGACTTGATGTGGCCACAGAAATCCATTTTGCCTTATCTGTGGACTCACAGTGGTACACATGACTTAATATTACAGCTTCTTTCCATTTTACCTGTTTTGATAATATGTATTTTATAACACTCATCTCCTCTGATAATAGGTAGTTTTATAATCTTCTTCAAAAATAAGGAAAGGAATTAAAATACAGAGGTTTGCTTCCTTGTCTAAGAAAAGAAAGTATGGGAGAATATTGAAAATGTATGGGGGACATGTACAGTTTCTACACAAAGGAATCCCAAGAAATATGTGAAATCATGACTGATAAGATTGGACAAGGCACAGTAGGCTCCCCAGAACTCCTGTTCAGAGCTGTTTTAATTGAATGTGTCGCTGACAAGGGACAATCACTTGGGCTGTGGCATCTATTCCAAACCTTTCTTTGAAATCAATTATTACTTTCACTGATTCCAGTTCTCATGTGGGGGAGTCAATTTTCTGCTACTGCTACTTCATAAAATTCTTCTTCAATTATACAAGTACTATAAAGGCAAGTAATTTTTGTTCTGATGAGAATATTTATATTTTCCTGAATTCAAAGGAAGGTATACGACGTTGTAGGTGCCCGGAGTTTGTTTAAAGTTCTGCCTGCCTATATAATAATCGTGAGTGTGTCTGTCACATCATGTAGTAACTAGTAGTGTGGAAACCGACATCTGCCAGCCAGTAATGGTGGTCATACCTCACTGCTGCTCCAACTGCTCACAGTCCAGTTCAGCCCGCCACCCTGAGCTCTAGCCAGCTGTCAGGACTGTCACAGCTGCCATCTTATTTACTGCCATAAGCTTTTTTGGCATTGTGGACCCAGACACTGCTGAGATGGTGCCTGTTATTGGCTGTAAAAGGCACAGGGACGAAAGACTCTGAGGAACCCTGGGAAGGTGCAACATGTTCAAACCACCTGACAGTGGAACTGGTCGGCACTGAAGTCCCCAAGGTTGTTCTTTGTTGACTGATAAGATTGGACAAGGCACAGTAGGCTCCCCAGAACCCCTATTCAGAGCTGTTTTAATTGAATGTGTCACTGACAAGGGACAATCACTTGGGCTGTGGCTTCTATTCCAAATGAAACAATTGTTTTAAAGTAATTGGTCTGACAAGAAGGCTGGCAGCCATTGAGGATAAGATGCATGCACTTCTACAAGAAGAGACCGAAAACATGTTTCCTGTAATTGCCACGGCTAAGCTTTTGAACTTTTCTCTTTACTTCTTACGAAACACGTCCTTTCAAGACTTCTGATTTGAATAAACACTGAATGATTCTAGGGACACGGCTTTGCTTTACATGTTTTTTATACATGTAAGAGGCTCATTCTCAGCCTGTTTAAACTATCTAGCCACAACAATTTGCAATGGATTTAATAGAAAGAAAGTGCAAAAGGCTAGGCTGTCTCTGAACTTCTTTGCAGATCTCACTGTTAGTAACTTCCGATACAAGGACTGCAATTATACAATGTAAGAAAGAAGGTCAGTTACATCAGCTAGTTAGCACGGATTGAGCCAGATTTCCCCAGTATGTACGTAGTTCCTCGGGAGACTGACTGAGTCTGTAAGAGCCAAAAGCATCTAAGAAAGTGGTGTGTAGCCATATAACACACCTATGCAACAACAGAATCTGTAGCACATTAGAAAGAGAAGAAGTGATATACTCTAACCCGCAATCATTGCATACACTCTAGGCAAGATCATACCCTGTTCTAATGATGAAGAAAACCAGCATTGCTATAATACTTTACAAAATATCTTGCATATGTTATCTCATGTGATCCTCACAATATATGAGGTAGGGATTATCTTTAGCCATTTTATATATAGGAGGAATGAAGCCCACCTATAAGACTGTGTGGTGGAGATTAATATGAAAGCAGTATTTTTGACTTCAAGTCTTTTTTCTAGCACATCACAATGACTGACTCCATCTTCAACCAGCTTTTATTTTTGCTATATTGAATATGTCCTTCCTATGAAATCTCATCTAGCCTAAACTTTTAACTAAAATACGTAAATAAGGGGAGAAGAGGGAATGTATTAGCCTTCCTCTAATACCTTCTTTTGTGGATCACTTTCCCCTGTGAGTCGCAAGGCACATAAACATGCATGTTCTTAGTAATATTACATAGGCTTAACAGCCAGCTCTTGACATCTAATAGCTATAGGAGCTTGGGAAATTTACTTATTTCTCTATGCCATAGTTTCTTCATTGATAAAAGGGGCACTCATTCATTCATTTTTACATTCATTCAGCAAGCTTTATATTCTCACAGAATGCAGGACACCGCCCCCAGGTCCAAGGGATATATCAGGGAACAAGCCAAATAAAATCCCTAGTTATATTGCCAGGGAAGATAGTCAGTTAACAAATAAATAATAGGTATATTTATTGGGTAGCAATACCCAGTTACACATGAAGAAGGACAAAGTTGACTGGAGGTTAGAGTGACGGTGGAGCAAAGAAGAGTATGCTATTTTAGATAGAAAGCTCAGGAAAGGCATCTTTTAGGAGATGACATTTGAACAGAGATCTGTCAGTGGGAGGGAATTCTGTGAAGACAATTCCAGGGAGAGGGAAGAACAAGTTCAAAAGCCACGTAGCAGGAACATGTCCATGTGTTTCCACAGAAGAGCAAAGGGTTGTGTCGAGCAGAATGAAAGAAGTGGAGGAAACTGGTAGACATGAGGCCAGAGAACTAACCAGTGGTGTCTCACTTAGCACCTTGATGGTCTTCAAAAAGACTTATGATTTAGGTCTAAGTATGATGAGAATCAGTTGGTGCCTCTGAGGCCTTGGGGAATGTCACTCCAACTATTTTAGGATGAATAGACTGTAGGGACACAGGCAAGAACAGGGAAACCAGTTAGGAGGCAGTTTCAGTTAATCCTGGAGATAGATGATTGCAGGTTGGACAATGACTGTATTCTTAACTGATGAATTGGAGGAAGGGTGGAAGGTAAAGGTTAATCAAGAGTGATGGCTTTTGGACCAAGTTGTTGGGTGAAAGTTGGTTCCAGTTATTGAACTGAGACACATTACAGGTGAACAAGTTTTAGAGGAATGAATATACTTATCTCAGGTTTAATGCGAAAATAAAAGCATTCTGAACAGAGCCTGGTCCATAATAAGCCTTTAATAAACATTAAGTATTATTATGATCATTACCATCATCATTATTATTATTACTAAGTTAATCAGCCCTGTAAATCTTATTTCCTAAATAGCTCTCAGATGCATACTGTCCTCTGTATACTCACAGTTGTGCTTTGGTCCAATCCCTCATTATCTTGTGCTTGGATTCTTGCAATGGCCACCTGAATTCCCCACCTCTAGACTAGACTATATTTAATCTTTTTTCTTCACTGCAATCAGAATAATCTTTATAATATGTAAATATGGTCATGTTTCTTCTTAGCTTAAACACTTCAGTGACTCTCCATGGCAGACAGAACAAAGCTATAAATCCTTAATGATCTGGTCCTCTTTTACTTTTCAGCATTACCTTCCTGGCTTTTTCAGGCTCTGATAATATCAAAAAATACCTGTGGTTTCCCCTAATATTATAGGTGTTGCGTCTCCCAGCCCTTGTCCAAGCCATTTATCTTGCTTGGAATACCTTCAATGTATCTTGCAAAATTTTATTCTTCCATTTAAATCCTAATTAGGAATCACCTCTTCTATTGAAGCATTTTGTAAACTTCTGCAGAAAGAGCAGTATCATGTCTTGGACACAGTTCTGTTACTGTAAATAGCACATTTCTTTTATATATAGAAAGAACTTGAATATATATATATGTGTGTGTGTGTGTGTTTATGTTTGTCTCTCCTACATGATTGTGAAATCTTTGATGGAAAGGGTATGTCTTTTTACCTATGAATGAATATATGTGCACAGGTAGTGACATATTATATGTCCACCTTGATCTTTGTAACCTAACTTGAATAGTTTGTGAGAAGAGAGTTTCTTTTCATTACTCCTGGGTCTAGATGTGGAGCATTAGAGCACCTTCTGCACTGTTGCCTAAGATCACAGCTGCTTAAGACAAGTTTTAAGGTCTTATCAGACCTCTTTACTTTATTACGGATTTTCCAATTATGCATTGGTATTAATACTAATGAGTTAGGCTAAATTTGAAAACAACTGTAAAAATGAAATAAAAGTGTGGTGGAAATAACACTTCTTTTCTTTGCTTCAAGTAACTATTGCATTCTATCATGCCTTTTTTAATGTCTTCTGCATTCACCCTTTTCTCTCATTACAACCCAAAGTATTCATATCAAACTAGCCTCTTTGTAGCTATTTTAATATCATGTCTGCTTTGGGGCTTTTATATTTCTGTTTTTTAAAATATTCTTTCTTGTTTCCTGAGACTATAGGCCTAATGCATGCAATTTATGAGTCACCTTTTCCTTGAAGTCTTTATCATTCATTCTGGTTTAGATTGATACCTCCTTTCTCTGAAGTTACAACATTATCTGTACAATTTCTATTGGTTTCTAAATATGAATGGGTTCATATTATTTTAGTACTGTTTCATTTGTGCATTTGTTATTTTTCCAAATAGATTTTAATACCCTCATTTGAAAATATTGTCACATATCCCTTTTGCATCTCTCAAAGCTCGTGGTTCAGTTTTGACCTCAGTACAGGTGTTCAACAATAGATGTTGAAATGAAAAGAAAACTGTATAAAATGTGATGATCAAATGCATAATTATAATCACTTCAAGCTTACATTAATAGATTCTTTCATGATCTCAGGTAGAATGTCTTTTTGAGTATCTCAAGGCAAAAGGTAATGAACACTTTATTTCTTTTCGCCTACAACCATTTCTAGGAAAATGAGCTAAATTAAAACTTAAAATTTGATCATCAGTAGTATTTTTTAGAGTTAGAGATGGAGATTCTAGTTGGAAAAGAAAAGCAAAACTCATTTTCCCTTCAATTTTATAAGAATAATAAACTCACAGGTGATATCCTACCATGCAAAAATAAGGAAGCAGTATCATAAGATCTTCCAATTTCCTTGAAAAATGGGCCCTATCTGAAAATAGTTGGCTAAAATTTTATTTTTAAGTGCTTCAGGGGCCAACATTTTGAGGATCAAACCAAATGGACCTGAAGACTGGGGGTCTTGCAGGTCCATATTATACCACCTCTGTTCTCCAGAAACTGTATCTTCAGAGAAACAGATAATTAGATGCATCAAGGTTAAGAGCTTTCAAGGTCTCAGTAAAATATATTATTTGATTGCATTCCATTCTTGGTTTTCACTCCTGAAACAAAAAGCTTGGGGACAAAGGGAAATTTGAAAGTATTTCCCCCATTTGATACATATTAAAACATGAAATGAGGGAACATACACTTTTTTAAATACATAATTAAGGACTATCTCCATTGTCTATGTTGTATCTAGTGTACAGGTTCCTTGTTAGATAATTTCATGCTGGCTGGCCAGACCCCTCCTTCATTACTTCTTTGTCAAAGAAGTTTTAAAAATGAAAGCCCAGGACAAAGGGCATCTTAAATGAATTATAAACTGTCACAACTGTTCCAACCAACCTGGAAAAGACATATAGTAAATTTTACACCCTTTCATGTTATTTTTCCTTAGGATAACTGTTGGCAAGTGGTCAGCCTGTCATGACAGAGTCCAATTAAAATTATATATCATTGTAAGTTTTCTTTTCTCTGATGTCAGTAATGGAGATCCTTCAGATAGCCCTTTGATATCCACTCCTGGGCACTTTAATTTCCTGACAAATCCATCATCTGTAATTTGCCATCAGAAGTAGTCAATCTCTGAGCAGTGATAAAATAGTGTAAATCCTGGTACATCCCTTAGCATTGTAACAAGGAGACGATCTTTATGACTTATTGTGGCTCTGTATTCTTATAACCTTGCCTAAGTCCATGTGTCAAAGTACTATAGGAATGAAATTCAGCCAGGGATTTGATAAACTTATGAAGGAATGTATAAATACATGAAATCTTAGACCTATATTTCTAAATCTTCAGAACTCCCTGGTCTCTCAAATTCCCATTATGTTGCAAAACATCTCATACATATTTACACTATGTAAACAAAAATTTTATTCACTTACACAGAAAAGCATAATTTCCTGGAGAGCATATTAAGAATGAATGGAGATATTTTGAAGTGAAAAAATTACTAACAGAAGTCAAAGCCACAAATTTAAACAGTTAAGAATTTACTGTCTTTGAAATGTGTATTTATCCAATTAAACAAAATATTGTATTCTCCCTTGGAACGTACAGAAATACTTAGGATTTGGGGGTGGTGGTGAGTGTTTCTTGTTTTTGAATTGTTAACAATTTATTACTTAACAAATCAAAGTGAAGGCCAGCAAATTAATTTATTTATAAAAAACTAAACTGGATTAATAGGAGCAATGATCACAAAGTCTTTTAGGGAGCTTTAGTTTGTTTTTCAGTAGTGATGAGCTGCTGTGGAAGAGATTAGTTAATAAATATAATGGCTCAAATGTGAGAGCTGCTAGGACATTAGCAACACAGAGCAGTGTATGTGCCACATGACATAGGTAGAATTGTGCCCCCTCCCCCAAATTCATCTGTTGAAGTCCTAACACCCAGTTACCTTAGAATGTAACTATATTTGGAGATAGGACCTTTAAAGAGATAATTAAGTTAAAATGAAGCTCTTAGGGTAGGCCCTAATCTAATCTGACTGGTGTCCTTATAAAAAGAGGAAATTAGGATACAGAAAGAGATACCAGCGATGCCATGCACAGAGGAGAGACCACATGAGGACATCACAGGAAGGCAGCCAGCCGCTAGGAAAGGAGAGAGGCCTCAGAAGAAACCACACCTGCCAACACCTTGCCTGAGACTTCTCGCCTCCAGAACAATGAGAAAATTAATTTCTGTTATTTAAGCCACCCATTCTGTAGTATTTGTTATGGCAGCCCTAGCTAACTATTAGGGAAGGCCAAGACCCATTAAAAATCAAAGCAACGGCATCCAGAATGGAGCTGAGGAAGCAATGTTTGTTGCAGAAGTTTCCCCCACCCCATACATATTTATCCCAAGAAGTAAAAGCACAGGACAGCAAGTTTGCATTTGGAGCCCTGCCCCGGGAGCATAAGACTGGCCACTGTTAACATACCAAGCATCCCAATCTGTATTCTGGGACATAGCAATAAGGAGGATTGGGTAATAAATCAGTTCTGAAATGAGGCAGGCTGGGTTCCATGTCAGGCAAACTGTCCGTACAAAGGAAGACTTTCTGATAAGAGCCAGAGGTAAACTAAGCAGGATTTAGATCTAGAGTACAAGGATTGGCAGGAATTAGTGAAGTACCAGGTCCATTAGGTATTGGTTGATGTTTAAAGCAGGGCCACCATCCCTGATTACCAGGCAAAGTAAAATGGAGAACAGTAAACCCAGGTGACACCTGAATATAGGAAATGCTATAATTCAGAGGCTCAATGAGGCACGATTTTCTTCGACTTTATCATTCTCCTTCCAGTACACCAGTTCTTTTATCTAGATGGCCAAAGACAAGACATGGAGACAATGGAGCATCAGTAGAGGGGTAAGGTGGGTTCATGTGAGTGTATAGATTTATGCAAGGATCTATTAATTGTGGTTTATAAGAAGATTCGAGGTCTGGGGAACTTGACTCAGTAAGTCAATCATTTATTCATTCAGACACTCATTTATATACCAACACTTATGGAGAAACCACAATAGCTGAGGCTTCTTTATGCCACAGTTGATTCAGTAACTGATACTGAAGATGGGGGGACAGGGAGGGAACTTGAATGTAGTGAGTGATAGGTGGAGAGGCAGAGAAGTAAAGGTGTGGATTACATTTTGGGGGGTAATCTACAAATCAACAAATACTTGTTGCCTTTTTGCAATGTGCCTGATTTTATGCAGGATTCGAGAATTCACAAATCATTTAAAACATAGTCTCAGACTTTAAAGAATGATTCTTACTTAGAAAAAATATATTTACAGGAAAATGTAAACTATGTGACTTAGTGGGAATGAGGGGCATAACTAGTGTTGCAAATGGTCAGGGCAGGAGAATGTCAGTATGGATTGAGACTGTGTGCCTTGTAAGTGGATTATGGTCTGGATTGGCACCAAAGAAAATCCAAGCATTGAAACCAGACATCCTGAATGAAGGTTTTGAATTAAGAGATTAGTAGAGCACACTTTTTAAACAGAAAACAAATTGATCCTACCTGGGGGACACGATTAGTTGAAGACCAGAAGGAATTTGAAGGTGTTATTTCCCCAGGAAGGAGACTCTGAGGTGAAGAATATACCAGGGAGTACTCTCAGGATCAACAGCTGTGGCAGAAAGAGACAGAGAAGCAGAACTGAGCAAAGGGAGAAACTGGGTTTGGAGGCCACCTTGAGAAAGGGGCCTCGGCTACCCATGGGGAAGCTCTGAGACTGGGATGACCCTTCAGAGTAGCAGCAAAGGGGACTGAGCTTTTCTAGTCTCATTCTGACCTGTCTGTTGAATGCAGACTTTTCAAGGAAGGAGTGTGATCTTGGACAAACCAGATATCTCAACTGAGGGCAAATTCCAGAGGGCCCTGACAGTCAGGTGGTTCAGCTGACAGCTGGGAGATTCAGTCTCTTGAGTTCTGGAAGAAGATGTGAGAAATATTGAAACATCCATTGCACTTCACTCCTTCCTTGTGTCTCTCTGATAGAGTTCTTTGTATAGATTCTTGGAGCAGATCTTCTAGATCTCTGGTGTACCTATTTTCCTTAGGAAAACATAGAAGAGGAAGGTTAGTGGGACAAACTACAGCCCCCAGTGGTACAGCTGGTTTCAGGACCACAACTGATATTCAGGCCTCATTTTTATACTATTTTCTAAGTTTTTTCTATCCTCAGCCAGCACTCCTTGTCTAGGTGGCTTTCTGGGTGATGTGACTGTGACACTCATCCCCCTGGGATCTGAGATTGCCCTTTTTAGACTGCGGTTTCTGTACTAGTTCATTAACCGTCCAGGTTGAGCCAGGAAGTAGCAACAGGTACTAAAGTGAATCACTTGGTGCCCAACATTTCCTCCCTATCCCCTTGTGTAACATCAGGCTGGTAATCAGGGTCAATTATCCCTGCCAGGATGGTGACTCCTCCTCTTGCCCTTTTGTCTCATGGCACAAGGAGCCCAAAATCCTCAGGAAAACTCACAACTTACATAGTTCAGGAACTTTTGGTATGTGTCCAGGTGGAAGCATCCCTACTTTGGAAGTCAGAATCTTTAAACACAAAAAGCCCAGAGTTTGCTGGAACAAGAAATGCATATTTCCCAAGTCAGCTACAGAAGGGATAGGAAGCAGAGTCACTCTTGCCACCAGCCTTTGGTTCCTGGATCAATATATACTATCTATTGGGGAAACAGCATCTTCAGTGTACACTAAATCTGGGAGGATGGTGCCCCACTCTCACAAAATATTATCTCATGCTTTAGTTGTGCTTTCAACAGACTAACACATCATTGTGTCAGGCTGGAAGCTTCTGGATAATGGGATATGTAATAGGACCAGAAAATGGGTTCCTATTCTTAAAATTGGGCTAGGCATCATGAAATTTTATTGGGGAAACTTCCCTAACCTCCTGATCATCATTCTTGATTGGTTTTGGTTTAGATGGTTGAACTATTTAAATACCCTTATTGGCTATCATATGTCTTCCTCCTAAGAAAGCCATGTTCTATTAACCATCTCCAAAACTCTGTGTGTCAAGCCACCCTATTTCCTTCCCTCTTGACCTTAGCACTAATTACAATAATTGCATCCACCTAAATTCTGTTGGTTAAGCCTCTCCAATTGTCCTCTGTTGCTTGGGAGTCCTGTCATCCCCACTGATGTCAGAGAATGCAGTTCTGTAATGGCATATTGTACCATCTACCTTGGCTTAACAGAGAAGAAGCATAACTGAGCTTTTTAGTGATGCTGATTCCCTTATCATCAACCCGATCCTTATTATTTTGGTGAATAATGAACACTCTGGGTGCTCCCAAGGAACATAATCACAGGTGGTATTTCAAACTTTACGTATCATAATCATTCTAGCATTCCCTCTCTGCTGAGGCTTTGAATCCCTTCTTTTCTGTCTGCTATGATTATTTTGGCATTTTTATCTCACTTTGTGTTGTTGTTGTGTTGTTGTTGTTGTTGTTGTGTGTGAGAGCCATTCTAAGGACTGTGTTGCCAGGATGTTTGGGTGCTGAAAGCTACATCCCATACTTATCTAACTGTATGTTCTTATCCTCCATTGATATATCCATCACCCTCAGAATCCAGTCCCACGAGTATCTCCTAGTTCCTACTGGTATGTGATGCCTATGTCCTACACCTCCTTGGGAGTATAGTTCTTTTTCTCCATTAGCAGGTACAGCACTTCCCTAGCTAGGTTATGTTGAAACTTATCTCTAATTATTGTCTTAGTGTCCAGAAGTAGGGGTAGGGGACATACAAAGGGATTGCAGATGTAGGTGTCATACATTCTCACAGGTAGAGGCCTCTGCATCTTCCTCAAGTCAGGGGATGTACTGGTCCTTTAATAAGGAGAAGTGGACCATTTTGCCAGGCTGAGCATTCAGGAATATTTAAAGATTCAGTTTTTGAGTGCCTCAACACAGATGTCCCATTCCATAACTCCGAGCCCTGCCCTTTGGATGGTCAATCTACCTAAGTTTTGTATGTAACTTTCTTAAGAGCTCTGCGCTATTTTTGATTAAGTCCTGCTCTGCAGATTTTTCTGTCTTCAAGCTTAAAGGAGTGAGGGCCTCTTTATATTCTAGCAGGACTCCTGACTTTTACACTTAGTTTTAATCCTCAGTTAGTCCTCTTCCTTATCCTTTTCCAAAGCATCAATTAGACATAGCAACACACATACAATCCCATTATTTTTATAGTTACAATTTCCTCATTGTTCTCAAACACCTGATATACTAGCCCCATTAGTGGAATCCCTTTCACAATCATATTGTTGCAGTTCACCATCAATTAACATCTTAAAGATTGCATTTGCTAACCTAAGTAAGCAACTGTGCTCACTCCACTTACCACCAGTGATGGAATCCTCAATGCCAGAGAGCTGGAGAGGATAATGGGCTCCAGAATCCCCTCTTAGCTTCTACTTTTTTATACCATTCCTAAGATCACTCATAGAACCAAATGCTGTAGGTTGGGTTCTTCTGAATCCAAGTTCTGAGATGAAGATTAGCATGCAGAGAATGTGTTAGAGAGTATCCCTGGGATCAATAGCTGGTACAAGGAAAGGAAGGAGGCAGGGTTGAGTAGGGGAGAAGTTATGTTGTATAATCCACACAAGACTCAGCTGACCCTTTGCTTGGGAAGCTCTGAAGCTGGAATAACCCTTTAGATTTAACCTGCTTGTGGCAAGGGGGCCAGACTTTTATACTTACATATCAACCAGTCATTGACTGTAATTGCCCTCCGAGAAAGGAACATGACCTGGGTTGAGGCAGCTCATTCTAATTGAAGGCAATCTCTGGAGAGGATCTACAGGTGAAGGCTCTAAGCCAGCACCACTCCTGGTAGCTGGGGAAATGTCTTTTAGTAATATAGAGGTATTTGGGAAATGAATCATAGTATTCACTATTGAGGAAGTCTAGAAAAGAAATGAATATTTTACAGACTCACTTTGAATAAAAGCCCCTTCTTCTCCCAACCACTGTTCACTTTGTATAATCACAAAATTTATTCAGTGTAACTTAAATCTGAGCTATTGCACAAAAGAACATGGAATTTATTGAAATTGTGAGAACACAACCCCATCAATACTGATTCCTCAGCAATATAGCACAGGTTATAAAAAGTTGAGAGTTTACATAGAAAAAAATTTTAATGTTAAGATAAACTCATAATTACTTAGATTGCCATAAAAATAAGCAAAAATAGCACAAAAAAGTTGCAGTAACCAGAGTGAAAGTTTATTGGAGTTCAAAGATATAAAAACCTTTTAGAAGGCTACACAGAAAAAGAACAAAGAAAATATCTCTATAGATATAGTAGAATAGTTCATAGTTGAGTTATTCACCACACAGGGGTTTCAAGGAGAATAAAATTTCAGGTTATTAAAAAAATAGATTTTTATCTGGCAGTAGGATACCACTCCTAACTTATCACAAAAATCATAATGGAATGCTTTTCATAAATGCAGGTTCCTGATCCCATTCAAACCTATCAGATTCTCTTAAGTTGGGTAACCCCAAAAGAAAACTCTAAGAAAAGTATTTGAATGCAAATAAAATAATTGGGAGGGGGTCCCAGGAAGCAGTAAAGGGCAGAGGGGAATGAAACAGGGATGGAGAGGAAGCCAACAAGCTGCTCATTGCTGAGCAGGTTAGCATTGAAGGCAGCTGAGGCTCAATGTTGTTGGAGAACTTTGGGCCCATGTAAATAATTATAAATAGTTATCTCCACCCAAGGAGCAAGGAAGCTCCAGCTCCCATTAGTCATTGACTGAGGTTTCTATCCCCAGAAGCATGAATGCTTCATCACTTCTTTTCTGCTCTGCATGACCAGGAAAGAGCCCCCAGAAGGAGAGTTGCAACTGCTCATAGTGGGAAGTAAAAGACATGTGTGAGAATAGTAAGTGTATCCCAGAATTGATACAGACGGGGCACTGACAGTGTCTACCAAACAGACTTTCCATAAGAGGAGCCTGGAATTAGTATTTTTAATAAGATCCTTTGCTAATTAATGTGATCAGGTAAGTTTGCACAACACTGCGCTATTACAGACTAATAGAAAGCAACAAAATGTTAGAAATGGCCAACATAAAGGTATTACAGGCATACCTCACTTTATTGCACTTCACTTCATTGTGCTTTGCATATATTGTGGGCTTGCTTTCTCTCTCTCTCTCTCTCTCTCTCTCTCTTCTTTCTTTCTTTCAACTGAAGGTTTGTGGAAACCCTGTCTTGAGTAAGTCTATCAGCACCATTTTTCAGCATTTTCTCACTTCATGTCTCTGTGTCACATTTTGGTGATTCTTGCAAAATTTTAAACATTTTCATTATTATTATGTTTCTTATGGTGATCTGCAATCAGTGACCACTGATCATCAGTGTCACTATTGTAATTGTTTTGGGGCACCATGAACCATGCCCATATAAGACAGCAAATTTAATTGATAAATGTTGTGTGTGTTCTGACTGCTTCACCCATTGGCCATTGCTCCATCTTTTTCCCTCTCCTCTGGCCTTCCTATTCCCTGAGACAAAACAATATTGAAATTAGGCCAGTTACTAATCCTACAATGGCTTTTAAGTGTTCAAGTGAAATGAGTTGTTCAAATGTCTCTCACTTTAAATCAAAAGCTAAAAATGATTAAGCTTATTGAGGAAAAGCATGTTAAGAACTGAGACAGACCAAAAGCTATGCCTCCTATACCAGTTAGCCAAGTTGTGAATACAAAGGAAAAAATTCTTGGAGGAAATTGTAAGTGCTACACCAGTAAACACACAAATGATAAGAAAGCAAATTAGCCTTATTGCTGATATGGAGAAAATTTTAGTGGTCTCAATAGAAAATCAAACCAACTACAACATTCCCTTAAACCAAAGCATAATCCAGAGCAAGGCCCTGATTCTCTTCTATCTGTGAAGGCTGAGAGAGGTAAGGAAGCTGCAGAAAAAATGCTCAAAATTAGTAGAGATTGGCTCATGAGGTTTAGGGCAAGAAGCCATCTCCATAACATCAAGTGTTGATGTAGAAGCTACAGCATGTTATCCAGAAGATGTACCAAGGTGGCTACATGAAACAACAGATTTTGAATGTAGACAAAACATCCTTTTGTTGGAAGAAGATGCCATCTAGGACTCACATAGCTAAAGAGAAGTCAATGCCCGACTTTAAAGCTTCAAAGAACAGGCTGCCTCTCTTGTTAATGCAGTTGGTGAGTTTAAATTGAAGCTGATGATCATTCACCATTTTGAAAATCCTAAGAATTTCCCTTAAAAATTATGCTAAATGACTCTCCTGTGCTCTATAAATGGAACCACAAAGCCTGGATGACAGCACATGTATTTACAACATGGTTTACTGAATATTTTAGGCCTCCAGCTGAGATCTACTGCTCAGAAAAAAAAAAAAAAGATTCCTTTCAAAATGTTACTATTCAATGCACTTGGTCATCCAAGATCTCTGATGGAGATGTACAACAAGATTAATGTTGTTTTGATTGGATAAAGAAGATGTGGTATATTTATACAATGGAATACTATTCAGCCATAAAAACTGACAACATAACACCATTTGCAGCAACATGGATGCTCCTGGAGAATGTCATTCTAAGTGAAGTAAGCCAGAAAGAGAAAGAAAAATACCATATGAGATCGCTCATATGTGGAATCTAAAAAAAAAACAAAACAAACAAACAAAACAAACAAAACAGAAATACAAAACAGAAACAGACTCATAGACATAGAATACAAACTTGTGGTTGCCAAGGGGGCGGGAGATGGGAAGGGTTAGACTGGGATTTCAAAATGTAGACTAGATAAACAAGATTATACTGTATAGCACAGAGAAATATATACAAGATCTTATGGTAGCTCACAGAGAAAAAATGTGACAATGAATATATATATGTTCATGTAATAATTGAAAAACTGGGCTCTACACAGGAATTTGACACAACATTGTAAAATTATTATAAATCAATAAAAAAAGTTAAAAAGAAAAAAAGAGATTAATGTTGTTTTCACTCTTGCTAACTCAACATCCATTCTTCAACCAGTAGATCAAGGAGTCTTTCAGCTTTCAAGTATTATTATTTAAGAAATACATTTTGTAAGGACATAGCTGCCAAAGATAGTGATTCCTCTGGTGGATCTAGGCAAAGTCAATTGAAAGCCTTCTAGAGAGGATTCTCTATTCTTGATGCTTAAGAACCCTGATGGTTCATGGGAGGAAGTTAAAATACCAACATTAATAGGAGTTTGGCAGATGTTGATTTCAGCCCTCAAGGATGACTCTGAGGCAAGAATTCAGTTGAGGAAGGAATTGCAAATGTAGTGGAAATAGCATGAGAACTAGAATTAGAAGTAGAGCCTGAAGATGTGACTGAATTGCTACAATCTTATGATAAAACTTTAACAGCTAAAGAGTTGCTTCTTATGAATGAGCAAAGAAAGTGGTTACTTAAGATGGAATCTACTCCTGGTGAAGATGTTATAAAACTTGTTGAAATGACAATGAAGGATTTTGAATATTACATAAAGTTAGTTGATAAAGCAGTGGCAGGGTTTGAAAGGATTGACTCCAATTTTGAGGAAAGTTCTGCTGCATACTACAGAGAAATCATTCATGAAAGACTCAGTCAATAAGGCAGACTTCATTGTCTTATTTTAAGAAATTACCACCACCACCCTAACCTTCAGCAGTCATCACCCTGTTCACTCAGCAGCCATCAATATCAAGGCAAGATACTCCACAAGCAAAAAGATTATGACTTGCTTAAGGCTCAGATGATGGTTAGCAGTTTCTAGCAATAAAGTATGTTTAATTATTGTATGTACATTTTTTTTCAGACATAACACTATTGCACACGTAGTAGACTACAGTATAACTTTTCTATGCACTGGGAAACCAAACAATTAATGTAACTTGCTTTATTGTGATACTTGTTTTATTGCAGTAGTCTGGAACCAAACCTGCAATATCTCCAAGGTATGCCCAAACCTCCATTGAGAAACAGTTAGTCACATCTTTGTTATCTATGCAAACTAAAAAAGTGAGTATGCACTAAAAACAAAGTGTATAATCTGCAATCCAAAGAAGAAAAGAATCAATAAGTAAAAGGAAAAAAAACCCTGATAGGAAGGAAGAAGAGGAGTAAAAAGCATGAAAATAGTGAGTAGAAAGAAAGTACAAAATAAAATGGAATAACAAATATAAATATGTTGATAATCACAATAAATGTAAGTGGATTAAACTTACAGTTGAAATTTAAAAACTGACATTTTTAAACAATACAGCTATATGCTTCTTAAATAAAAAGACACAGCATAATTACGAAGAAAATTTGGGGAAAAAACAGAATGGATAAAATACACTAGGCATATACCATTCAGAATTCAATTAATATAACTATATGAACATCAAGTAAATGATAAAGGTAAAAAAAATTGTTAGGAATACAGTGCTTTCAACATACTAAATACTCATTAATTTTCCATAAAATAACATGTAATAAATCTAAATATGTATGCATCTAGTATGAATTGATTCACCACATAGATAATACATATTAATTCAAAACATGCATGCATCTAATAACATCATCCCAAAATATGGAAAACAAAAGTTAATAGAATTATGAGAAATCAATATATCAATTCTCCTAATATTTACAAAATAGTGAAGAATCTGTAGTTTTATTCTTGATGTTAAATTCTTATTTCTCCTTTTTCTCATTATCTAATGTGCAACAAACCACCTCAAATCTTAGCAGTTTAAATCAACATTAATTTTGCTCTTGAATCTGTAATTTGAGCAGGGCTCATGAGGGATAGCTTGTTTCTGCTGTACTCAGCATCATGTGAGGTGGCTCTAAGGCTGGAAACTATAATCCTCTAAAGGCTTGGTCACTCGCATGTCTGGCAGCTGGTGTCATTCACCTGAGACCTCAACTGGGGTAATGTAGTAGCCACCTATTTGTGGCTACTACACATGGCCTGAGATTCTTTCCAACACAGTGACTAAGTTCTAAGAGTAAGCATTTGAGAGAGAGTTGGGGTAGGGGCTGGGCCAGGTGGAAGCTATATTACCTTTTATGACCTGTCCTTGAAAATGATGCATCATCACTTCTACTGCATTCTACCTGTCAAAATTATCTCAAAGACCTGCCTAATTTTAAATGGAGGGCAAACAAACTCTACCTCTTGATTGATGAAGTGGCTAGGTTCTAGAAGAGTATATAGGACTGGAAAATGTGTTGTGCCTTCTCGTTGAAAATGCAGCATGCCATACCCTTAACCTAGAAATACATGGCAAGAAAAAAAAAAAAGAAACGAATCTTATCACTTGACAAATAATTACTTGAACTTAACTACCTTGCCTACTTATCTTACTTTAACATAAGTATCTTAGATAACCAAGAGATTCATTGCCATCTTTACTGAGTTCTCTTTAAAGAGGCAAATCAATTTTTGAACTCTTAACACTTTTTAAGCCACCTAAGACTTATTATCTAACGTAATTACCTATTATCAGGAGCAGTACTTTCAGAAGTTGAAAAATTGCAATTGGAATAGGAAACAGAGACAATTTTATAATTGCTTTTCATGGAGTTTTCTTTGGCTGTTAAAAACTCCAGACCAGTAAACAGCTTGGGTCAGATTTTGAGATAACTCTACAATATGCTTACACATTTAAAGCTCAGTGAGGGAGTAAGTTCTTACTTAGTTTCAAAGCTACATTTGTCTTAGTAAATAGGGAAAATGTCAACATGTGATTGTATTAAGCCTTTAGTAGAAATCACCTGAAAAAGTAGTTTTTTGTTCATTCATGTGTTTTTGTCTTGCTTGCCTTCCTCCAAGTGACCGCATCCATAAGTACTGGTACTCATATTTTAACTCATTTTAGGTCATAATCCCAATAATAGCAACACTTTATTGACATTTGTGTTTCCTTTATAGTATCTATTGCAGTGTCCTTGTGCTTAAAAATAAACACAATTATTTACAAAAAGCCATATTGGAAAATGAAATGAAAAAAATAGTAAGGATATAAAAGATTGCATCAGCACAATTAGCAAGCTTCCACTAAAGGACATATGATGTACATACCTATTTTTTCAAATTAATTATTTGAGAAATATACTATAAGCACAGAGACAATTTATGAAAACTAGTATTATGACAGAAAGTAATAAATTATTATCCTCTAATACATGCTTTCTACCAGATTTATTTCTTAAGTTCTTTATAGTTTTTGTTGCTATAATAGGTAACTTTCTAATATAAATTTCCTTTTATAACAGTTATTGGAATGTACTCTCATATTAATCTCACATTGAGGAAACTTGCTGAACTCTCTTATCAATTCTGAGAATATATCTGCAACTTCTCTTTGGATTCTATGTGCACTAGGATTTTATGGACTTCTGAAAGAAGAAAGTAGAGACATGAGACTTACTGGAACCAATTTTGACTATCTTAGAGGAGGGGTGCTCTATTCTGGAGTTTCCCTTCCAAATGCTTAGTTAGCTTGGTGTTGCAGCTTCCAAGCCATCTCCCTGGCCCTCACCTGCAGTACTCATGGTACAGCCTCAGCTCCAGACTCAAACTCCAGTTTTCACCATTCTAAATGCATTCAGTAGGATGACACTAAGGGTTATGAATAAGCTCTTGTAAAACAGACTGTTGTTATGTGGAAAACCTCTTTTAGAACAGAAAAATCAACTACTATCCACTTAGCTAATTGCCATTAATGAATTGCTTTTTAATCCACTCACTCTTTTTTTTTAATTTTATTTTATTGAGTTATAGTCAGTTTACAATGTTGTGTCAATTTCCAGTATAGAACACAATTTTTCAGTTATACATGAACATACATATATTCATTGTCACATACTTTTTCTCTGTGAGCTACCACAAGATCTTGTATATATTTCCCTGTGCTATACAGTATAATCTTGTTTATCTATTCTATATATACCTGTCAGTATCTACAAATTTCAAACTCCCAGTCTGTCCCTTCCCACTCCCTGCCCCCCTGGCAACTAAAAGTTTGTATTGGAAAACTGGACAGCAGCATGTAAATCAGTGAAGCTAGAACACTCCCTTACACCATACACAAAAATAAACTCAAAATGGATCAAAGACTTAAACATAAGACAAGATACAATAAACCTCCTGGAAGAAAATATAGGCAAAACGTTATCTGACATTCATCTCAAAAATGTTCTCCTAGGTCAGCCTACCCAAGCAATAGAAATAAAAGCAAGAATAAACAAATGGGACCTAATTAAACTTATAAGCTTTTGCACAGCAAAGGAAACCATAAACAAAACAAAACAACAACCTATGGAATGGGAGAAAATTTTTGCAAAAGATGAAACAGACAAATGCTTGATCTCCAGAATATATTTTGGAGCTCACATGACTTAATATAAAAAAAAAAAACCCAATCCAAAAATGGGCAGAAGACCTAAAAAAGCAATTCTCCAATGAAGACATACACATGGCCAATAGGCACATGAAAAAATGCTCAGTATCACTAATTATCAGAGAAATGCAAATCAAAACTTCAATGAGGTATCACCTCACACCAGTCAGAATGGCCATCATTCAAAAGTCCACAAATGAAAAATGCTAGAGAGGCTGTGGAGAAAAGGGAACCCTCCTACACTGCTGGTGGGAATGCAGTTTGGTGCAGCCACTGTGGAAATCAGTGTGGACATTCCTCAAAAGACTAGGAATAGACTTACCGTATGACCCAGGAATCCCACCCGTGGGCACATATCCAGATGGAACCCTACTTCAAAATGACACCTGCACCCCAATGTTCATAGCAGCACTATTTACAATAGCCAAGACATGGAAACAGCCTAAATGTCCATCAACAGGTGACTGGATAAAGAAGAGATGGTATATTCATACCATGGAATACTATTCAGCCATAAAATACAACATAATGCCATTTGCAGCAACATGTATGTCCCTGGAGAATGTCATTCTAAGTGAAGTAAGCCAGAAAGAGAAAGAAAAATACCATCTGAGATCACTCATATGTGGAATCTAAAGAAAAGAGAAAGAAAGAAAGAAGAGAAAGAAAGAAAGAAAGAAAGAAAGAAAGAAAGAAAGAAAGAAAGAAAGAAAGAAAGAAAGAAAGAAAGAAAGAAAGAAGGAAAGAAGGAAAGAAGGAAAGAAAGAAAGAAGGAAAAGGAAAGAAAAAAGAAAATGAAAAGACAAATGGACATAAATATAAAACAGAAACAGACTCATAGACATAGAATACAAACTTAATCCACTCTCTCTTAAATTGAATAGATGTAAATACTTCACTGACATATTTGTTTAAAATTTTTCTCTTGTTGCTTACATTTACTATCATAAGTAAAGTATTCTATCTAGAGATTATATTGAATATTCCCAAATAAGCAAAGCCTATAGTTAAATATTCTGTCTCAGTATACTGATTCCTCAAGTAGTATTAAAAGTATTTATAGATGGACTATACAGCTGTTTACTTTGTAGGATTTGAGGGATGTGTTTAAGGCACCCCTGTTTCTACCTGAAAATACAGTTTCCAGTGGTGAGAACCTAAGATCCTATAATTAAATTCAAGTAATAATTGTTAAAATTATTAAAAATCAAATAATTCAGGGATAGCATATACATATCACATATTATTGGAAATTGGCCATGTTTTAGTCTGCCGTTATTAGTCTCTTAAATAAATAAACTTACTATGAAAATCAAGCTTGCAAAGTTCCTCCAATACACAAGGTAACACAAAAATCATGTCATGTGTTTGGTTCAGAAAGTAGGTGGACCCTTGGTTATCATATTAAGGCTTTGCCATTATGATTACCTTAGGTGGAATTAGATTGTTTTCTGACTATGAAACAAAGACTTTGTGGCAATGAGACATTAAATATGGACAAACGTGGATATATTAGGATGGTAAGAGTATAAAGTCACCCACCATGAACACAATCTGTAGATGGAGAGGCTGGGATGCAGGGTGTGTGGATGAATGATACAAGAAAATACACTTAAACACATGTTGCCTGAGAATAGATACTGACTTGAACTCTGAACAAACTAACTTAGTCTAGGTATCACATTCATCAGTTTTCTTTTAAGCAATTAGGTGCATTTTCTGTGTCTACAAGTTGATTATAAAAAAAAAATTGTTAAAATATGTAATATTATTTCAAAAAAATCATTTTTAAATTTAAAATTTGAAGCCCAAAGGAGATCACAAGTAAAAAGATTTTGTTTTGGAAGTCATGAGAGGTCTGAATTCCAGATACAAGACCCAGGGAGTTTGGGGAAAATATAGTTCTGTTACCAAGAGGAGAGGAAAAGGCCTCAGTTCTTTGTCTTACCTGAGAAAAAAAGAATTCAAATAGGAGACTGAAAGTGTTGTGGAAACAGAGAATTTTATTAGTAGAGCAAAAGTTAGTAGAGTACTAGAGTATTCTAGAATTGAAGGTGGGCCAACCCAAGACAGGAAAATGGAGGCCCCTCTGTTGTGTCTTCTGTCTTACATCCTGGCTTAGGGGCATTCTGGTGATTGATTGACGGCTCACGTCCCTTGAGTGCTTGAGTATGCCCATCTCCTTTGTGCACGCTTTTACCCGTGATGCACACAGAAAAGCCCACGGGAGGGGGCCTAACCTGAAATGCTAATTACATTATAATGAGCATTGGTTTATGTTAAGTCGAGTCCTTCTATCTACTGCACAGCCGCAGCATCCGATTCTAAACGGCTTTTTTGTTGGCACTCCTTTAGGGAAAATAAAACTCTTTGAAGCTCCTTATCCTGAATGCAGACATACTGTTATCTTCTGTATTGTTCTCTCTCCCTTCCTCTCCTCCTTACCCAGTGCTCATTTCTATCTAACTGCCTAAAAGTTCTACATTAGTTGGATAAATTCTAGTCAGATAAACAAACTAAATAAATAGTTGGGTCTGTGCCTTAGTTTTTTCATCTATAGAATGACACTCATAAACTTTACATAATTCTCAGAAATATTAACCAATTGCTGATTTGAGGTGTTTCTGGAAGAAATTATACATTTCATTCATTTATCAGAATCCTTTTGAATGCTAATAATATGCTACCCCTCAGAACAAAAAGGACAGTCTCAGCTTCAAGAAGCTCATGTTCTATTGAGGATAAACAGATAAATATATACATGACAGATATCAAGAAGTGTTTAAAACACACACACACCCACACATATATCCACACAAGAAAATTAAATCAGTAAGATCTGGGGTTCTGGTCTACCAAGGGCTGTCAAGAAGTCATCTCTGACAAGGAGCCAGCTGACTAGAAGTCTAAAGAAAGCAAAGTAGTGATTGAGGTGGTTACCATGGAGAGAGTGATCCAAGCAAAGCAACAGGCCAGGACAAGAGTTCCAAGACAGAACCAAGAGCAACATGTGCAAAGGATAGCAAGGAAAGCAACGTGGTTGAGAGAAGTGAGTGAAAGGAAGAGGAAAGAGAGCTAATAGGTACAGGACTCATAGGATTTTACTCTGAATTACACTTCAAGCCATGAGGAATTGTTAGAATGAGAGTAACTTAGTCTTATTTAAGTGTTAGCAGGAACACTCAGACTGCTGTGGAGCAATGACTTGGGATTGGGACAGATGAGGTGGATCCAAGGAAACTGTCCTACTGTGATAGGCTAGGTCACTATCATATTGAATTTGAATAGGATGGTGGTGGTGAAGGTGATGAATATGATCAACTTTAGGCTCTGTTTTAAAGAGAATGCCTATAAGATTTGCTGATGGGTTGGATGTGGGATATAAAAGAGTCTAAGATGGCTCCAAAGTTGTTATTAAATTATATAACTTAAAACTAACTTATAACTTAAATAGGACAAAAATTTTAAAATATGTAAGTGTACAGTCTTGAAGTGTCTTGGTTTGAAACCTTTTCATGGTTTGAATCAGTGGTTCTCAAGGTTGGTATGTAGCAGAATCACTTGGAAAGCTACCAGAGTACAGAGGCCAACACATTGGTGCAAAGTAGGAGGACTTGAGCCTCTGTGTGTTTGCCAAGTCCCCAGGTGATTTTAATACATGCCTGAGTTTAATAACCACTGGTTTAGATCAAATCTTTTAAGGAATTGACTAATAGCTAAAGTCTTTTTTCAGCATAAACCAAAAGAAAAATTAGAAATTAATTTTTCCTCCTATGACTAGGAGCTGTTCTTTATAAGTTATTTAGCATTTACTAGGTAGAAAATAAATCTTGTTAAGTTAATCATAGATATTTTTTCTTTCTGACATTTTCTTTTTAGCTTAGATTTAATCCCCAACCTGAATAAACTGTATATGAAAACTGCATTTATTCTTGATGTTTGTTGCCCATAAACAGGCAAATGGGTGTGTAAATTCTTTACTGTTCTCACACACACAGGAAGAAATATTTGCTAGCACAGTGGAACACCGTGCTAGTATTTTCTGCTTTGCTACACCCACTCTCTTGCTCTTTGGGGCTTTAAGTTTTACATTGTGCCCTCATTGTTCCAGCAGAGGAAATTGTACCACCCACAGGGATCATGCTGTGTTTTCAAATCCTAGAGGTAATGCAACAATGGTCATTCCTGGAAATGGGGAAACCCAGAGAGGGGAAAACAGTTTTAGTATCTGGGTCATCCCAGCTGCTGCTGGCTTAAGGAACAAGCGTGAGAAGCCCCAGACACATGGGAACCTATGATTTGTACCCAGTTCGTTTTCGCACAGCAGGCTGCCTCCGTGTGGCTGAGAGGGCGCTTGATGAGATGCAGTGGAGTGATGGGGGCTTCAGGAAAGGGAAGGGAACTTAGGGATAAAATATTGGACAAAAATGCAAATGAGGTAAAGGTAATGGCCAGCATTACCAGGCTCCGTTGCTTTCAATAACACAAATGCTTTCAAGAAGATGAATTTCTAGGACAAGAGAAAGACAGCACAGATAAAATCTAATTGACAGAACTGTTATGGGCAACTGATTCTATTATTTTCAATAGGCCGCATCAGAGAATCTGTTCAAACACAGTCATACCTTTTAATAATATTCAAAAGGGAAGAATGTATAAGAAGCAAAGCTGAATTTAGCTTTTTCATATTCTTTCACATAAATACCTAAAGAAGCAAAGTTCCAAAATGGCCCAAAGTATAAATCGGATAAACGGAATCTGTGTCATGCTAAATGATTTAATTAACATAATTTAGACTTTTGAAGAAAAAAATCAAAAGCAAAACCCTCTCAATCTGATAGTCATCTTTCCGTTCATCTTTCAAATGAAACCTCTTCCTGAAAATTCATGCATCACCCACATCTGTGGAATTATCTGAAGAGGGCAGATAATTTCAAAAATCTTTTATAATGGATTTCCATAAACTAATGCATCATATTTTACCAGATTTTAATATATCAATAGATTTTCATAATATTTTATTTGCATCTGTTTGCTCAAATATATAAATTATTTTTCCTTCATTCCAAAACCAATTTCCTAAGGTAAAATTATTTTCTCAGTTTTAAATCAGAAGAGACATAGATATTAGGTTTTTTTGCAAAGATATTCCTAATGCTATAAATATTTAATTTTTTCATATTTTCTATTTTAGAAGCAAGCAACCAATAAAAATTCCAGGGTTGATACTTTGATTTGTGTGTCTAGTCACAGTCCAGATAGATACAAGAAAAATCATTGAACAATATCTGCATTTTAGTTTCCTTACCTGTTAAGTGAGGAGAATCACAGTCTTGTTCTGCAGAGTTTGTAGAAACTTCATGTTCATTGAAATTCTTAGGAGGCTTATGCCTCATAAATGTAGAGTTACTGCTTTTTAAGAAAATAATTGAGTTAGATGTCACAGAGATTTAAACACACACTGTACTTGGAAATCCCTGAAAACAGAACTGACCTTACCTGTTGTTAGGGATATTGGTGAATCAGTTCAAGTGGGATGGATTTCTGCTGTTCTTTAAATGAGAAAGCACTTTTTAAAATTGTAAAGCACTTACAGAAAGTCCAAGTTTTGGTGTTATTATTAAAAATATTCATCTGGATAACAATTATAAGTTGAGGATGACAGTTGGTATATGGGTCTGGGAAGAAACAAACAATATAAGGGTATATTTGTATAGGATCAAGTAACGCTTACTCAGTTTCCTAAATTCCATGTTCAAGTAGGCATAACTTTACAACAGAAAAAAATATGCTTAAGCTCCTGGCTCAATAAATAATTTCTTTACTTGCCAATTTTTTTTAAAAATTATTCATATCACCTCTTTTTAAGGAGAGCTTCATAAGCATTAGAGTCACAGATTCCTTTGACAATCAGATGAAAATAAAGAATTCTCACTGCCCTGCTCCTGTGCATATACACAAAACTGTACTTAGATTTCAAGAGGTCTTGGAACCATCTGAAATCGGGGTAATGGATTCATCTCTAAAGATTCTAAAGTTAATTCATTCAGCAATCACTTAATGAGCACTTACTTTGTTCTCAGAAATGCTCTAAGTACTAAAGACACACAGGGAAGTAGGCACTGTCCCAACTCTAGGAGGCAATATCCAAATGTTAGGTAAAACATGTGTTTCACCTAATCACAGATATGACTTCATTTGGCTTCACAGAAACAAATAGGTAATAATTATGATGATTACAATTTTTTAATACACTAAGAGAATTGAAAATATTCAGCTAACAGAAACAATGAGCTTTTTCTTTTGCCTTCCCCCTTTTTTTCTTCCTGATTTTTACTACCATAAAATGTAAGTAAACATGAAATCCAAATTTTGCTGTTAAAAAATATATTACAGTTTATCTTTGAGTTAATAAGCATTTTTGAGTGCCTGCAATATGAATAACAGTACTCTACATAAACACATCTCACTATTTTAGAATCACATTATATTTCCATCCTCTTCTATGCTTTCATAATCATGTGTTCTCTCTCACTGAGCATTTGCCTTTGGAAAATGGTATTTTTAACACTTGATTGTCTCTTCAGCAAAAGTCATCTTATTGAAATAATAAAACAGACTAATATCCTGCTGAGCATGGTACTGTGTGAGGAAACAGAGAAAAGGAATAAAGATTTGCTTAACATTGACGATGTAAAGAAAAAAAACAAAATGTCAAGAGATAAAAGATAAATACTGAAAATTATATATCAGTGTGTAGGTTCTGTGCAGCAAGGCCCTGAACAAAGAACGTGACAGTGATATTCAGATAAGGAAGCATAACAGTAAACTGTCCTTCCTTTTGTATTTTATTGTTTCTCATTTGGGAGCCAATTCATTGGGTAACTGGAAGGTAGGTGAGTGGACTGAGGAAGGCAGTATAAACAGAAACAAAATAATAGAGAAGGATTCCATTAGAGGCCCTCTGGGAGCTGTTCATGAAGTGGGTGTCGTTCTAGTGGAGAAAAAGAGAAACCCAGGAAAACCCTTCTATTTCTGCAACTATTCTTCACCTGGAAAGTAAGGCGAGAAGCACTAATAATAATAATAATAAAAAGGAGAGGACAGCAGAATAACAAATAGCCACACACAGTCACTTCAGACCTATTCTGAAACAACAGAATACACTTTAAAAAGCAGTAAAAACAATAAAAATCCAGTCATTGTGAAAAAGGAGAGCCTTAGCTGCAATAAAGACAGTCAATAAAGAAGCTCTCTCATTTAAACATCAAATGCACATTGTTTTGCAACACCTGTTATTCAGACATAATAGCTTTCTTAACCTGTCAAAGTGTTTAAGCTGAGGAAAAGAAATGGGCCTCCAGCTGTGCAGTTCTGTGGAGAAAGCCTGTGCAAAGCGATATTAGTTTAATGAAATGTGTACAGATTGTAATTGTGGTAATAAGAGGGCAATTCCCTGAGGTGTCATAGGAAGGCGGTGAGTGCAGCCAGGCAGAAAACAGAAGCTTGCAGGCTGAGGGAGAAAATTCGGCCTGCTCTGGAGAGAGGGCAGGAAGCGAGTAGGAAGGATCAGGGAAAGAGGAATCCTGCCCCTGTGCTTTCCTCAGACTCACTCCAGGAAGGAAACCGGGCCTACGAGGGGTTAAAACCCTCTCCTCACAGCACTGCTGACCCGGAGCTAATCTGAGTCGGTGTAAACTCTGTGCTGCAGGTGCTGGGGAACTCAGGGGGAAACAGCTCTCAGTCTGTGACAAGATGACAGTGACCCTTCTGAAACTCATATTCAGGGTGAGAGACAATGAATAATCAAAAATAAGTGAGGTGTAAAGGGAGTGGATACAAAAGAAGAAACCAGTATGTATTGCAGATCAAACAAGCATTGCCTTATTTTTGTGTTTTTCCAGACATCATTCCAGGATATACTCTGGGAAGAACATATTTTAGGAGTCTTCCTGAGGGAAGGAGCCACTTCTGTCAGTTACTTGCTAGGCAATCAATTTGTCATTATTTTAAACTTCCTGAATAATTTAAAAGCCTGAAGGTGAGGCTTGTGTGGCAAGTCTCCATAGACCAGCATTACATTTCCAGCTCTTTTTCTAACTAGCTGTGTGCCTTTGGGCAAGTCATAGAACCTCTCTGGACCTCCATTTCATTATTTGTAAATCTGAGGACTGTTAGTCTAAGCAGTTAGTTTGTATGATGCCTGTCAATGTTTTCTTATTACCTAATAATATCAAGGTCCATTGTAATCTTGACCCTCCCTTCCTCCTTAAGGCTCATGTCCCATGTACTTGACTATAGAATTTTACAGAATTATATCAAAATACTAGTGTTTCCTTGTATACATGATGTGATTTAATTTCTCTGTAACTTCACATATGATTTTCTCTCTCCCAAAACTTTTATTCAATTGGCTGAATTCTGTTTGTTCTCAAGTATGAGGCTGCAGCGGTTCTTCCTCTGTGCTCCTCTCTAAGCTGGGATATTTCCTCCACTTCCCCCACTTTTCTGGGGCTACTCTTCCTCTTACTTCAATTATCAGTTCAGATGTCACTTCTTTCAGAAAGCCATCCCTGAGTCCCCATGTCTGGTCAGTTTCTGTTCCATATATTCCAGCATCTTCTTCTACTACCTACATTATGTCAGTCTGCATTATAATAGCATAGTCACTAATGTCAATTAGAGTCAAATTCCTTGAGGACAAGGTTTATAGGTTTATATTAATTTTTTATAGTAGTATCACTAGAGACTGGTCAAGTTCCTGGTGTCCGACAGACTCACAGTGAGTATGTCTTGAATGAATGAACGGATAGAATGCTAGGAGAAGCTTGGCTTGCACATCCAGGCAGAGCAAAGGACCCAGTATGTACATGTGCCGGCCCAATATGTTCCCTGTGAGTTAAATATTCTCTGTCTTTGTCCACCTCACTCACTCACCAGGTTCTTAATTTCCTTCGAAGCAGGAGGCCATTTACTACCTTGCATGACACCTTGACTCCAAAAATATTCCACAAATTTTCATTGAAATGTATGCTTACTGCTTAAAGTTCTATACAGATTATATGATCATAAGCTATTTCCCAAAAGATTTTTCACTCAAAGTGGATTTTTTAAAATCCTGAATGATAGATACTGGTTAGGAAATCATATATTTAACTACTCAATACTTGCCTCGTGTTTTAGAAAGCACACATATAAAATTTAAAGGAGGAAAACCAAACAAAAAATGAGCATAGCACTAGAGCTGAATAAAGATTATCCAGCTTACTTTCTATCTCCATAAAGGGAATATGGGAGATTATAATTCTTGTCCTCAATAATGTACAGACTGAACATTCCTTAAGTGTTTTTGGCAACCACTTATAAATATAAAAATAAACAACTAATATAAAACTTCCTGGAATAAATTTATCTTTTTAATATACAATATATGCCCAGGGAATATTTGTAAAAGTAAATTAATCCTTTAATAAAATTGATCTGATAGAGCTTCAGCTCTAGAAGTCGTCTGTTAAATTATCTTTCCTTCTTCATACCCTGGGCACAGTAGAAGATGGCTTAGACTTTGAAATTTAAAAATTAGGTTCATGTCCTGACTCTAACTTTCTGTTGGCTGGCTTGTCTGAACTTCAGTTTTCTCTTATGAAAAATCAAAATAATAATATGGACTTTCATTTCTACTGGACCCATCTCCAAAGGTTTTATGTAGCCCTAACACATCCATAGTCGCTTAGGGACAGGCACCTTGAGAACCTGAGCTAAGAAAAGAGAGATCCCAGATAGCACAGGGCAAATGGAACCTGGATTCTTGCATTGTTTAAATTTGATGTTAGAATAGATTTTAAACCCTCTTTAAGAGTTCAAAATTACTTGGGGACTAAGTATATCCTCTTTTTTCCTCCATATAATTACTAGGCATCGAGGCATTGAAGTCATACAGATATTTAGTTAACTACTCAGAAACTACAGGGTGCTGAGCAGCATTAACTGTTAATATTAACTAATATTTACAAATAGCATTATAATTTGTACAGCATTTTCATGAATAGTTGGTTACTTAATGTATGTAAAACATTTGTTATTACCTAGGAACTGTGGCCTAGGATATGGTAAACACTCAACAAATGAAAACTTTTCTGTAGTTTAAGTATCTTCAACAGCTCTTACAAAGAGGCATAATACTTTCATTCACGGTTAACAAATAGAAAAACTGGCTCAAAAGGTCAAGTGACTTACTTAGATTATAGCACTAGGATTTGGCAGGTTAGAATCTGAATCTAGATGATACAGTACCAAATTGTCTACCCTTATCATTAGTCTATGTAATTACCTAATCCATAACCCATGAAAGATGCCTAAACCATCCTGGAAAGAGGACAGCACTAGATTTCCAAAGATTTCACATTTTGCTAGTAACTCTATGTATTGCAAGCGTCTTTTACTTTCCCTATTAGTTTATTACAATTTTCAAAATTATGCATTGCATTCATCCCCAAAGATCTCTGTCTTCCTGTGTCACTTTCATCAAAGTATCTCATTAATTAAGCTACCATTTGAAGAGCACATGAGATGCTGCAAAGCTAAGAGGTTTACTATTATCTTATCATTTCATCCTCACCTCAACCTTAGGTGGTAAATATTCCTCATTTACTAGATGAGGAAATTGAGATTTAGGGTTACTAGCTGACTTGCTAGGTACACACAGTTAATGAATAGTAAAAGTAGGATTCTGAGCCAAATCTATTTGACTTGTCACCACCACCCTACAGTACCTTGAGGAAATGCTGAAGAAACATGTGAAACAGCTTTTTTGAAAACATTCTTAGATCTTTAATACACAATATACAATGAGCATCTCCAGATGATGGTATAGTTTACATCATTACTCATATTTCTTTAACAGTGGAACTTTTTTTTCAGAACATTTTGTGGAAATAATATTCTAAGTCTATATATTTTAGGCATTAGAGAATTTCTAAGAAAACCCAATTCTAATATTCTGCAGTTTTATGCTTTACTTTTAGCTAACTGGATCTCTGTTCTCTTTATATCTGAATTTACTTCTTAACCAACACCAGTCTCAGTTCCCTCCATATGAAATCATATCATATAAACACAGAGAGGATGTATGAAGGTCATAAGTGTCATTGGGCAGCAATTAACAAAACATGAAACAAAAAGCATTTATTTCTGAAAGGTAATATACTGTGCAGATTTAAGTAATATCAGGATAGATGGTATCATCAATTAGAAAACCCAGATAAGCTTTTCTAATATAAATGTATTTTTAAAATAATGGTCAAATAAATCAAAGAACTTAGCAAGGGAGAGGAAAGCCAAGCTGAGTAAGTGGGAGAATTATAACATCTATCTCCAAAATAAACAAAATCTTTGAACCCAACTTTGTCATCTCTGCTTACACCCATGTGCTTTTAATTTTTTCTGAGATAAAATTTTGAACTGAATAAAATTCAATTTGCCTAGCAAGTTGAGCTTCATTTCTAAGTTGTTCCTTTTAATAATGAGTTGGAGGGTCTCTGAGACCTTCCCCAGCTGAGACCTCATATTGTGAGGAGACACCATCTCCTTTCATCATCTGCACTTGTCTCTGAACCATGATGTCATGGGGAGCATCATGACGGATAGAACCTGACACGCCCTGTCATGGAGCCAGATGCACCAGCTGGGAAGCCTATGGAGCAACAAGCTTCAGCAAAGGGCAACTTGGAGGTTAAAAAACTTGTCTTCTTGGTTTTTGTTTTTTGAGGATCAGTTTACCTGAATTAGAGAAAATCTTTTCCAAATCTAAGCCTAGCAAATGATTTAGAACCAGATCCATGTTCACTTTTGAATAGAACAAAAGTCTGAGACAATTCTACATATATATCTTCTTTGACTCCCTTTAAAATAAAAGTTACTTTTCTCTCTTAATATTAAGACCAAAAAAAAGCCGTTAGACTGGTATATTCTTAATAAAGCTCAAACAATATTTGTGTCATCTGATCTTAGTAAGTTTCTTAAAACAGTACGGATACTGCTTTTGCACTTAATTTCTATTTGAGTATTACAAGGGAAATGGTTTTTTCTCAGTGGCCTATGGAGTAACTTGCATTTTGTGTAGAGCAATGGGGACAGAATATTTTCACATGGCTATTAGCATTGGCCCCATTCTTTTAGGGGGGTGCCTGGTGATGTTGCCAAAAAAAAAAAAAACTGCCTAGGGATTAAGAGGAATGACTTTATTCCCACTATCTTGACGTTATTAGAATATATCTCCTTTCTAAGATGAAAGGCTTACCTCCTTGAACATCAGGAGAAATGAGTTTGAACTTTGTCTGTACCATCAATTCCTCAGTTCCAGTAACCCTGAACTCAGGACAAAAGTAAGACTCCCTGTGAGAAATGCCTCTGAAAGCATTAGAATAGCACATTATTGCCCCAATATTAAGTAGCTGAACTTTTCCTCTGCATACTTTTTCCTACTGTTTTTGTCTTCTTCCATTCAACATCTGAATCCCAAGAAGGTATCTCTTCTCTTACCTCACCCAACTCAGTCAATAAAGTAAAAGGGATTAACTTTAGATTAATATGAATGAGTTTCATCCAATATTTAGTTATGTTTCCATAAATATTTAAGCCATATTTCTAATCATGGAAACAAAAATTCCTGGTACCCAATTAAAAGGAACATAAAACTTCACTGAATGGTACAAATGTAGAAAATGTTATGGCCTGTGGAAGCAAATTCGCTTAGAACACTTCTGCAAAAGGACATTCTAACCAGGATTGTGTTTAAAAAGCATTTAGTCCTTGCTCTCTATACTAATTCAACATAACCTCTGCCTATTACAAATGTTTCCCAGTTGAGAGTAAAAGTCTTGGTTTCTGAGAGTTTGCAGAATGAGCTCTATCCATAATATATCATTTTTGCTGTCAGTAAATGTCACCAAGGTGAGAATTGTCTATTTCTATTCTACTTCAGCCTTCAGCTTCAGCATTAAATTTAAGAGAAAATGTATGAGCTACCTGTATTGAAAGCGTTGTTCATTGAGGCTTCTGTATGTGCTCTCTGGGCATCCAGAAGTTCTGCAGTATTTTGTTCAAGCTGCTCAAGGTTGAGCATCTATTCATACTACTTTGAAGTTGATACAGTCATAGCTTTTCCAAAACGACCTGCCTATTAGGTCCAGGCCTCTCTACCTCCTGTCTCAGGAAAAATAATCAGAACAGCTTCCTTTTCTTCCTTCTGCACTTCATTATGTGTTTCAAGGTTGAGAAAAAAAAAAGGATCAATGATTTTCCTTTAAAGTATGACACAGCTATTTCTTGCCCACAGAGTAGATTTTTGCAGGGCTCTGGTTGTGATACTAGATGAGGCTGATTTTAATGAGTCAATTTGAGGCTACCTGACTCCTCTGCTCTTTGCAGGTGTAATTTACTTTTTTCTTTACATATATCCCCGCTGACACTTTTAAAGGGTGTGTTTGTTTCCTTTTAAGCATAGTATACAAAACCAAATTCAGTAGCAGCTTTATCCACCCAGAAGTCAAGACAATTCAAAAGCTAAGACAATCTAAAAAGCTAAAAATAGAAGAATTTTTTTTAATGTCTATTAGAAGACATAAAGCATTAACTCTAGCTTTGTCTGGGATACTCATCAAACATGGGGACCAACACTGCTCCTTGTTGTCATCACTGGAGCTTTTTGCATCTTGATTTTAATATATTTTGGTGATATGGCTAATAACAATATTTCTACATTTTTGTATGATCACATCAAAATGTGTGAATCTCTGCTGCTAGGACATGAATTTTCAGGGCACTCAGACTTTTATTGGACAAATATGAGCCATTTTTCCTGGCATCAGGAAAATAACGTCTTTGATCCAGGTGAACATATAACCAAAGGAAAAAGTATTTTCTAATGGTAGCTTCTATTTCCATTTTTATTAATACAGTGACATGCATAACAGAATTTTTAATAAATACCATTGAAGTAAATGGCTTTTTAGCAGTTTTAATCCAAACTGAGGCCAAAAGAGTTCTTAGGTACTGCTGAACTCATGAGAAAGCTATTTATTTTCTCTTCTTTCAAATAAAGGAGGGAAGCATGAAATACAGAGCTATATTTTGCCAGTTGTTAGCTGTTATTTAACCCCCATAACCCTCAATTTTCCTGTCTCTACAGTGGAGATAATGGGTAGATGGAAATGACTCATATGAGATAGAACCTGGCACATAACAAATGCTCAAGAAATTATTGAAACCACGTATTTTTTTAACATTTGCTGAGAATGTAGACAAGTTTCTCCAAGTTCACTGAAACTGGATTAATAGTTCTAGACCCTTAGCTTAAATTTATCATTCAAAAACACAATAACATGAATATTCAAAACATTCCTTCAACCTCATAGTCTCTACAAGAGTGAGAAGGAACCATCAGCATTTTAAGATTCCCTTTTACTCATTTTCTGCATCCTGTACTGAGCTTCACTTCAGGAATGGTGACCAAATTGAGACTGGTGTACCCAGTAATTTTACTGAATGTTCTGGTTTTTACAAGCTATGGGTTTAGGTTGAGCAGGAAGAACCAGATATACATGGTAAGTGAGAATTTCCACCATATGAAAGATGGCAGAGATCGTAACAATGATAACCCCCAGAAGTGGGAGCCCACAAACCTCAGCCCACTGTGTCTACTCTGGGTTCAGGGTTGCTGAAGAGGACTCAACAATTTGCTGTTTAGAAGAAGTCTTTCTCACAGAAAAGAGAAGAGATACAGCGAGATGAGTGCCTGTAGTGTATGCTGTCACCCATGGCTAGCAGGTCCCTCTTGAGAGCAGACACAGGGCAGGGGACTGCAGCACCCCTCTCATGCTGTAGACCAAGTCCCCTCTGCCTTGGGCAGGGGAAGGCAGATTTACTGTGGGCCTGGCCACACAACACACATGCAAGCAGGACAAGTAAATTCACTGTGTGCTCAAGACATGGGAAAGTTTTCTGCTAATAAGAAAGAAAAATCTGGAGCCAACTGACACCTCGTCTTCCATATGAGGGAATGTTGCAGCCCAGGGTACTGACTGGGGAATCCCAGAGAGAAGGGTGGCAGGTTGAGCAATGGCTGCTTCCCCACAATTTATTTTTTTTAAATGGTGATAGAAAGACTAGAATTCTGTGACTTAGAAGTCAAAGTCTTTGTACTAAATTGCCAGGCCTTTGAACTAATATGTTTCCTAAATAGGCAATTCCTATTGTCAAATTTTATTTTCTTTATGATTATACTTCACCCATCACTAATTTCCTATTTCTCTTGGTTCTCATTAATTTTTTTTTCTTGTCAGTCCTTTGAGGAAATGTGCTCTACAACATATTTTATACAGTAACAAGTTCATATTTATTTATTCACCAAGCAGTCATTAAAAAAGCATCTAGTATGTGCAGAGAAATGTGCCAAGGGTGGATGGGCAAGTATGCAAGGATAAGTTACTGACATTAAGAACCTCACATTTAGTAGAGGAAATAGAAAAATACTCACACCAAAGAATAACATAAGGCAGATTCTGATTAATTTCATAAAGTTATCTCATTTTCTTATGGTAACTGATTTCACAGACTTTAGTCTTCCCTTGCTTTAATGCATACCTCATCCTGGACTCATATTGGTCTTTAAAAAAACAAAAATCTAATCATCCCTTGCCTTAAAATCCTTCAAGAGTTGCCTTTTGTTGTTAAGGAAACTTCAGACTCCATAGCATGACATTCAGTGCTTTTCATGATTTGATCCTGGTTTGGATCTCAATTTCCCTTCTTGTCTTCATCTCTCCCAACCCCCACCCCACTTTCTGTTTACTTACCTCCACCAAAGAAACTGACGTCCTATTCATCACTCTATCCTTAACACCTAGCAGAACCTGGCTCATTGAAGCCAAGTGATAAATACTTTTATCAAGAGGAAAAAATGTTGTGTCTTTTAATATTGAATTTAAAGTTCTGGCATGATCTTCAGACCAAGATATCCAACAGGTAACTGGAAATGTTGGATTAATTCTTGAGATTACATAGAGTTACTTGCAGGTACATGATGCATTCAATCATAGCAAGAACCAAGGAACCAAAACAAGAGTTTGAAATAGTGTTAGATGTTGAGTTAAACACAAAGTTCTTTAATATAGAACTTTAAAATAATCTAATATGCTTTGGTAAGTAATCAAAAAAGGATATAATTATTAGTGTTTTCTAAATTTATTTGACAAAAGAGCACTTTTCTCACTGACTATTATTGGTTTATAAACATTTTGAAAGGGAGAGAGAGAAGGGGAAGGAGGAAACAAGAAGTGATCAGAAAGGTAGGAGAAGCAGGTAAGTGAAGCATCTTGAAAATAAAAGGATCATTTTTAAGAATAAAAGTTGTGCTCAATAAATTGAGTAATGTTGGAAGATCAAGAGAAGTTACCTGGCATAACTATTTCTAATAAAATAAAATACAACCAGTTTAGAAAGCGGGTTAGAGTGCGAGAGAATGAGAAAAGGTTAGTGAGTAAGAGATACAGGCGCAAAATGAGACAGTGTCATAGATGGCAAAGCAGTTGTGGAACTTGAGTACGGCCATCCTGAACTGTCCTGATGATGTGAATGAGGTGACAACCACCACTTTCAGCTCCCAGCTACATGAAACACACCACACTGGGCCAAGAACTCCGCAGTCTTAATTTATTCAGCACACAGAGATGTCGCTCAAATGGAATTTGGATAATCATTGTGCCTGTTGGAATCATATAATTGATGGACCATGGTCCTCAAATTGAGCCTGTTTATTTGTTTTTGACAAACTAATTCAGTAGAAATAGGCACATTGACTGTTTTAACATTCCAGAACCATTTGCTGAGAGACAAATCACAAATGTGACCCCAGAGAGACTGCTGACCGCCAATATACCTGTGCTTATTTTCATTCCCCATCTGTTCACCCCACTTCCATTCCATTTTATGTGTCATTTCTCTGTTTTATTTCACTTTTTTTCCTTTAGAATCAAGCCTTTGGTGAGTCCATTTTCTGCTTATTTTCCACTCTCCTTTTTTCTCCCTTTTCTCTGACCAACAAATGCTGCATAGCAGACAGACTCATTCATCTCTAGAACCTTATCTAAGGGAGCATATGTTTCTTTTCTTTGAGGTCAGATTAACTATTCCCTATATGTAACACAAAGAAGAAATATGCATTGGCAGCAAATTCTGCTACGGTAAACCATCATTTCTGTCCACTATGTTAAGCCAATTTAACATGCTTAAACATGCCTTTTGTCATCGACAACAAAAGCAAAAGGCAGTTGAACTCTGGTTAATAAATCATTTTCTGAGGCAGAAAGACTGCTTAGGAAATATGATGCCAGACATTTAAGACTATTCTCTAAAGAGTTTTAGTCATGAGTTCACCCAATTTCCTCATGATTAAAACTGTTTTAACGAAAGACACTTAAAAGTGTATGAGGAGTAACTAAATTTAAAAACAAACTCACTAAGTAGTTGAGAAGGTTTTATATTTGCAGAAGGGTTTATTAGATTAATTATTATTCCACAGAGAAGAGGAATGGAAAGATACCACAGAAGTATTTCATGAGGATATGAATTCTAAGAAATGTTAGCTTATATATTTCCCCCCAAAATTCCAAGTCTTCAACCTTTCTCTATTTGACTGCCATTTTTATTAATTTAAATAAAATTCATTTGTTCACTGTTAACAGTGTTATATAATAATAAGGCTGTGTTTTCTCCAGGAGTACATTCTGAAGCACTTACCATAAAAGACAGACTACCTCAACACCAAAAAAAAAAAAAAAAAAAGATTCAACCTGAAATGCTTTTCAAAAAAAAGAGAGAGACAAACTTCTGGAGACTACTACGTGTTCAGCTGAAATAGCCATCTATTACTTGACCACACACAGACACAGACACACACGCAAACAAAGACACCATGACTATTATGGCAAAAACTTGCCAAATGCCAGGTTCTTAATTATCACTCCCAGATATCTGAGATGATGGCATAAACGGGACTAACTATTCACATTCGTAGATTTATTTTTATTACACTATGAAAAAATGTTAGTATTATACATTTATTCATGTTAGGCAGTACATGCATTCATTTCAGATAGAACATTTTCAGATCTGGTGATACATTTAGAAATACATCTTCAGGTGGTCTGGGAAGAATTTTTCTGGCCCAATTTTTATCTTCTCCTCCCATCCAGCTGCTGTGTGACTTTTAGAGTTTGGTCATGCTTCCAAACTGAGCAAACTCAGAGTAAAGGGGAGTGAAAGCTTTTGAATACACAGGTGGCACTGTGTGCAGAATCTTCTGTTGCCATGCTTACTGATGAATGTGGGGGAGTGACAGACAGCCCTGGCCAGATACCATAGTCTTCTCTAGTCTCCGAAAATGACATTGTTGCCCAGTAGATTAGTAACACTGCAAAATACCATCGTCCATATGGACACCTAGAGGAAAACTGGGTTGAATGGCATTTAGGGCAATGTAACAAGCTGTGCTTTGAAAAGAGGTGCCTATAGCCAGTAAAGACAAGTAGAAAGTCTCTGGCTAGTGTATAGCTTGCCACTGTCTCCAACAACATACTGTATTTATATGAATGCTTTAGCCCTAAAATAGGTCCCTAGCTTGACTAAATACCTTTATAAGACACATGACACTTACGTGCCAGTTACTGTGCAAAACACTAAGTATTCATTATCTTTCTTTAATATGAGAACATTGAGTGACAGAGCAAACTGTTTAGCCTGACCTTTGTGGTTGCATTTTTATTAGTTTTATTAACGGAAAGACTGCTACTTTGAAACAACTTGTTTGCAGCCAATTCTATTCCATATAATTAATAGTACCTCCATTATCTTTTTAAGCAAATATTTATTGAACACATACTGTTCTCAAGTACTGTTCTAAAATGCCTTATTTGTTTAATGTTCACAATAAAACTATAAAGTATTATTATTTCCATCTTACAGATGAGGTGACTGGGGGCAAAGAGGTTGTTTACCAGGTATGACATGTAAAAGGCCAGGCAGGACTTGTATCCTAGCATTCTAGGTGTCCTTAACCACTTTAGTGTACTGCTTCTGTTAAACCCTTGGAATAACTTACTTCTTAGAGTTTTCATCGCAGAAGTTATTGTGAGTGATACTGAGGAAAGGAGCTTTGTATTCTGAAAAGTACTATGCAAATGGTGGTGATATATTCATCCATCCATCCATTCACTTACTCATTTCCTGCTTTGTTCCATTAAAGAATGAAAGCATCAAAATCAGTAAAATGTTGTTTTAGCAAATGTTTGTATTGTTTCAGATGCTAGATTTTTCTCACTTTCTATCTAATGGCAAAGGGTGAAAAATAGTGATTACAACCCATCCATTTAAAAATTATACTTTGCTAAGCTGAATATAGTTTTACATTTGCCAGCTCTTTTCTGATCACTTTCCTAGGTATGTTTCAGACATAAATAATTGAAACTTTCAAGTATATATCAATAAGATACCCAGTTTTAATTTAACAGTACCTGCCTCTGTTTCTCCCAGCTTTCTGATAAAGCTTGGAAAAGAAAGCTCATTCATTAAGGTAACTATCCCAGAGAAAATGATAACTTAAAATCAACTGCATGTGATACCCAATACAGAGTAGAGTTTACTTCACAGATAGTTTAATACCAGGAAATACACCAGTACAACTAATCATATCATTATGTTAAAGAAAGAAAAAGTAATATTCATAGATAGTTCCTATGAATGGTGAGTTTCTGCACCACACAGCAACCAGATATATCCTTTTAAAACATAAAGCTTATCACATCATTCCTTTGCTTAAAATTCTCCAGTGACTTCCTACACATTTAGAATAAATTTCAAAGTTCTTACAATGTCCTTAAAAGGTTTTGCATGATTGGATTCCAGAATATCTCCTTGATTTCATCTCTTAACCAATCTTCATCTCATTCTTTTCTAGCTACTTCTAAGACCCAATACACCTGTACCCAATTAGGACCTTTATACTTGAAGCTTCTCTGCCTGAAAACCCTTTTCATTATATTTTCATGTAATTTTGCCCCCTCATTTCATTCAAATTTGGTCTAATAACACTCCTAAGAGTGTTTATTGGCACACATTAGAATGTTAAAAAAAATAAATAAAAGCAAGCAGAGCATGGTAAATACCTCTAATCAAGCACAATAATGAGTGCCTTATGCACATTTTGACTTTTTATAATTTATATATTAAAGGAATGCGTATAAATTTTACTCCAGTCCAAATGATAAATATCAACTTTTTGTCTTCCTAGATTAACAGACTCATTCTGAGTAAGCAATAAAAATTTAGATTTTAAAGTAAACAGATCTGCTCTGTGTGCTACATGTTTAATTCAGCCCAGACATCTATGCAGATCTGCAAAAATAATAAGTGGAATGTTGAAATGAGCAGCCATTTGGTTCAACAACATGGTGCAAATAACCTAATTAAATGCACCCAACCTACTTTCACAGCTGCATATGAGAAAATTGATGCTTCTGCAAAGATTATAAGCTTGTGTCCACTTGTCTCTATCCACAAAGGACAGATTTTCTGACTTTACAAAATTAATACAATAGACAAGTGGTGGCAGTATTTACAGTGCATTCACAGTGCAGCTGCACATTAAAATCTCAGGCATTAGGCATTCAGAAACACCAGAAGTCCAAGCAGTGTACCTCAGTATTCTTGTGTACTGTACACATAAGGATTTCCTTTATATTCAGTGATACTGATTCCTGAGGGTGTAACTGGATAGAAAGATGTGCGTAAAAATAGTTCTTTCTATAAAATTTGTGTAACTGCTTGTGTGGGTGGTTAGATTAATTATATGTGCAATGTAACTGCTCTGAATTCTTTCTGTCCCTGAGAAATTTGGTTGTTGATATGAGTAGTTGCCATCTTTTCCACTTGTTTATTTGGATCAAATGAAGGGATACTGTTATCAAAGACAACTGTGATTCTAGCTAGATCAACACATCTTGGATTTTCATATAATCGATGTAGGAGGAAAGAAGAGGAATTTTAGTTTTGACCCTTTACTCAGGAATTTTTTCATGTAAATTCATATTCTCAACAGATTTCTCAGGAACCTGTGTTACAGCAGAGCTGGATATGCACTCAGCACAACTAACGCTCCCTATGTCTTTGAAGTTACAGGTTTGTTTCTGTGTCAAGCTTCAGAATTAAGCAGGGAAAAGAAATAGAAGGATGCTTTCATTTGTGAGGGCACCTAATCCAAAAGAATTCACTTTTTCAGGTATCATTGAGAAGTGGTGTTTATTTGCTCGGTCCAGTCAGCTCACTGGGGATGTGAGCCAGTGCCCACAGTGCCTCTTTTTACATTTACATGAGGGGATTCTCTCATCTTAGTACTGCATGAGGAATGGAAAACAATATTTAGGAAGGATTGATCTGTCATTTTGGAATGAACTGATTTTTATCTTATGTCACAAAAGCATAAAAGATATAGAAAACTGCAACTGTATACGTCCATATTCCCCATATAATTTTAATGAATCTAGACTAGGAAAAGAATAAACAGATCCTGTCAAATCCTAGAAAATCAACTTAGTATATATTCATAAACATTTTCATAAATATTCTCGTGAAAAGAGTTAATATAGTATACAACATTAGCCTTAAAGTTATTCTCAGTGAACTGATAGTTCTCTGAATTTTTCTGGAAGAGATTCCCTTTTTGCCTTTTGTTTTCTCCTTCTTTGGGCCAAAAAGTCAAATGTGATGACATTAACATGGCGTCGTTATCCTAGGAGCAAAAGTTTTGTATAAGAAAGTAATAAACTTTTATCTTGCTTATGTTACTGCCGTTTAATAAAATATCTAACCAAATCTAAACCAATAAATAAAATAGAGACAGGTGGAGATAGGGAAGATAAGTGTCCCTGCCTAGGGCACCAGTGAAAAGTCTTCTTTCTTATGGCTGCTGTGAAGAGCATGTGGAAGGGACCATATACCTGTTCTCAGGGATTCCACCCTCAATAAGACAAATATTCTGGCTAAGAATATTGCTTCTTGTCTTGATATCTTTTTCCTAAAATGATCTTGAAGGTTCAATATCTTGGATTGACTTGGGTTTTTTTTGAATGATAATAAGCTAGAAGCCAATTTCATATATATCAGTTTTGCAGTGAAGCAGAGGTCAGGTGATCTTTAAGATTTTCATCTTTATGTACTTTGTTACAAGCATGTTCAAAAAGTCAACAAATGCCTTTGAATTGGATTTTATTTAATAACATAGAAGCATATAGAAAATGGAGTCTATAGGGGAAAAATTCACATATTAAGAGACTTTGGCCAATAGAAATCAAAGCAATTTTTTAAAAGACTAATAAAGAAAAAGCACATTTAAAAATCAATTAGAATCATTTTTGCAACCATTTATATGGTATAATTTATCTTAGGTAGGGAATCTTTACAAGCAAACAACAAAATAAAGCAATTCTTAAAATGTTTATTTTATTTTATTTAAGTTTGCATTTTGAAGCAGATGTTCCTTAAATGTTTAAGAGCCAGAAAATTACTAAAATATATTTTCAGTATGTGAAATATTTTACATTATCTTCACAACAGTGCTTAAACTAAAATATTATGCATAACTTCAGCAATTACCAAAGATGTTTTCCTGCTTTGTTTTGCCTTCATTCCACAGTATATCTATATTACACATATGTAAATATTCCAAAAATGTATTTTCAAAATCTTTTGTAATAAAAAGAAATACAAAACAATTGTACATTTGTAAACACAAAAGAATCATGGACAATTTCACACTCCGAGAATGGCAGGAACACAAAGTTCAAAGGCACTGTTAAAACCAGAAGAGCAATCTGGTAAGTTTCCAACATGGTTTGCCTTCCTTAAGTTTTATAAATGTCTTTATGCATATCTGGAAAGAGAAAATGCAAAGAATCTTCAAGAATCATCTTACCATCCTTTTTCTAAATGCCATTTGCCTTCTTGCCTAGAATAAAGCTTCAATTCAGAAATAACACAGCCCCCTTGCTTAAGTTTAATTTGGATACCATCACTCTTTAAGGAGTCAGACATTTTATACAAACAGTTAAGGATCCTGTTTGGAAAGCAATTGGCAGGGGGGTTCCTTCCCCCAGAGTTTTAAGTATGAGAGTGTATCATTGTCAAATCTAATTGCTCTCAGTGTTTTCCACAATTGATGGAGTTGAAGCCAACAAGTCCATAACATATCTCATCATTATAGCTTTCTCACTGTGGGGTTGACTGGTGCATCTGCCCATATCAGATCAAGGGCCATTCAGATTTGTTTTTTAGTCTCTCTGCTGCTCTTACAGAGTACAGTGGCCTCCTACCCTGAATATGTATTCACCAATCATTTAGATGAAGTGTGGATTCGTGAAGAAACCAAACAAAAATAAGTTTATGAAAACAAAATCATAAAGAAACCAATATAACTAATTTTAAACATGATATAGGCAAAAGAAAAACTGATCTTCCGTATATAAGAACTATAAAATGTGCATAGACTTAAACTATAAACTGGGAAAAGGCTTATGCTATAATATGGGAATAACTACAAACTACCCATCAACTATAAGAGAGGCATAGAATTAGATACAACAACACACCATGGGTAAAGAACACACACTGAGAAAAACTATGGCTCTGGTGGCTGCAGAATCCAAGTGCCATCAAATTACAGCCATAGAAGTTCATGAAGATAATTTTATGTAATATCAAAAAAAATGATAATCACTAAGCTCATTATGTGTTCTTGGTGCTATGCTAGTTCAGACATGGTGATCCCTTTCAAAGGGAAGTCTTTTGAAAGGAGTACACTGATGTGAGTTAATGGGCATATGATGGTCCATCTTAGACGTAAGATGTTAGGGGTAACTTAGAGGTCATTTTCTCTTAGCACAGAAAAAAATTGCCAATCAGGACAATTTCTTAGGATGTTCAGATAACACAGAATGGTAAATGTAAGCACAAATATGCATTCGTGCATCTGTATGTCTTGAGCCTGCATGTAGTGTGTAGAGAACTACAAAATTAGCATTCTAAATCAAGACCTGGCAGCATGTGACTAATAATTTCACAGACCTTAATTATTAGCCTCAAATATCTACAAATATTTTACTGCAGGTATTTTACTGTAAATGTGTATTCTAAAAATACAGCACCTTAGCAGGCAATCAGAATCACTTTCAGCACAAAAAATCAGATTGAAAAAAAAATCAGGATGAAACAGAGTCTTACAATTTTTTTTTCTTTTTTTGGCTTGCAATCTTAATTTTAACATCAACAATTAATCAACTTAACTTATCATGGTCAATTGACTTTCCATCCCAAAGGCCATTATATAGAATGGCAGGATGTTTCTTCTTAGAAATTGTGCCAGTTTCACTGTGGAACAGATGGCAAGTCAACTGGGTTTAGGTGGGTAGTCTACATAATGCCATATTAAGTGACATCTTCCAGCAGGAAGTCAATTTCATTGGGCACTGGTGCCACCATGATACACCACAAGGCCATCTACTGCTTTCCTTAAGACCTGTTGCTACTGACAATGGAAACAGAGATTCTTGGGCAGTCATTGGAATATTCAAACAGTGCACTCCTGAAGATTCATTACAAAAACATCCTAGCTTCCAGATGAATCCTTGCCCCTAACTGTTCAAACAGAGAAGGGCATGTGATTCTAGTCCACATTTTGAAAGAACTATTGGTTTAACAGATTAGAATGCATCTCATCTGTAGCATCAGACACACAGTCCACAACTTTTTTTTCAGGCTGAAAAAAGTGTTACTATGTTGCCTTTACCCCCAATAATACAGTTGCCTAGATAACAGTAAATTGTCACTTCCACAGTAAAATAATAAAAATACTAATAACTTATAAAATTCCTCATTAGTATTAAATTCTTACCTAATAAAAACATATATGACAACGTATTTGGTTCTAAACTCAGATTAAATTTGGTGTGAATTTGTACATCCTTAGCATTAGCTTGGAGCAGAAATAACTTCCTCTTCTACTTTCCTGGAGCTCTGACTTTTATTTAACTTTAGATTAGCACTTCCATTTGTACACCAGAACATGCACCCTCGCTGGCATTCAATTATTCTGATTTGAAATACTATCTCAGCCAACGAGCAGCTTCCAGTAGGGATCATGCAGCTGGCACAGCCATGGCAGAAACAACAACACTGCTTTGCCAACGTTCCCGTCTCATCTGTCCTCGGTAGCTTTATTGTTGTGCATGTTTATGGGCATGAATCTTCTTGTCCAAAGATTACAATACAAAAGAAGCAGGTCTCTGCCTCTGAAATGAGGACTAAAGCTTTAGAATGCGGTGCCTTTGATAGCAAAAATTGTAGCTAGGCAATTTACATCCTAGGGCACTAGTACTCACCTTTTTGCCAGATTGTAATCAGTTTTAAAATGTTCCCTGTTTACCAGCAAAAAGAAATACACCGATTATCTTTCAATAGCAACTTAAAAGTTATCTTAATGCCCAACTATTTCATTATTTTTGAATAAAATAAGCAAGAATTTCCCTGCTTTCCGTGCTTATCTTTTTGTGACATCATTACAAAGTGATTGTGAATTGGAGCTTTTTTTCCTCAGTCAAGCATGCTCAAGTTCATATAATAAATCATCAACATTTTTAGAGAGACCCAGGCATTCTCCACTAGCACCTTTGTCTTTGAGTTTAGCTTTAAAATCCATCTCACATACACCTGCCTACCATGAGGAATGGCCAAAATATTTTGCTCAAAGTTCAGTTCTATAAAGCATTGCCTGGTGGCTAGAGTAGATGACAAAAAAGTGATAAGCAATATTTCAGTGAATCTGTATTTGCCCAGGATTGCTGTGTGACCCAGGAAATATGTGCCATGTATCTGTAGTTTGATAACATTTCATTCAAATTTGTCTGTCTTCATGCACAGGGCACAGAAAGTATTCACCCCAGAAAGATGGTTATTTTGGTTTATGAGTTTCGTGATATACCTTCACCTTACCCTCTACCCCTTTAAGATTTATTTCTCTGCTTCTTTATTTGGCCAAGGGGAAGTTAAGAAAAACTACTCAAGGAAGACAGACGCAGACAGTGCATTAGATACTTCGTCTTTATGGCCTTATTTCATTCTCACAACAACCAATTGAAATAGGAATTCTTGCCTCAGTTTTATAGTTCAGAGAACAAAAGCCAAGAGAGTTTAGGTAACTCTCCAAGACTCACAACTTATAAGCAAGAGCCAAAAGCCAAGATTTGTTAAGTAGAGCCCCAGGTATCTGCTGATGAGCTGTGGTTCAACAAAAGACCACAAGGTAATTGAAGTAGAGAAGTTTATTACTCACAGGTCTTCGGGGATGTAGAGACATTCCTGAGAGACTGCATGAGAAGGTCAAGGCAAGGGTTAGGGAAGGGTTTTTAAAGACTGTGAGAGAGAGTGTCACACAGTGTGTGACCAGCTCGTGCACAGTGCTCTGATTGATTGATGGTGTAGTAATAGGGTGGTATTTCTAGAGTCAATATTATCAGCTTTGTTTTTCCAACTGATTTGGGGTCTACATGCTGGTCAGCAGTTAACTTCTTTCACCTGGTGGAGGTTTTAGTGTCTGCAAAACAACTCAAGGATACATCTCAGAATATTATCTATAGCCCTTAAGGAGGAACTATAGGTCCTCGACTTTGTTTTTTTACACTGTTGTTTTGTCTTGCTTGACAGCTTTCTTTTGTTTCTGCATTAAATTTGCTCTTTGGTACTTGGAGAAGGCCTAGGAGGCTAAAGCTTTTGTACAAGTAAGAAGAAGGGGACACTGGGCAGGGAAAGGGGGAATCTATCCCCAGGAAGGCCCCCTAGGGTGTTGCTAGGTTTCACTGTGAGCATTTGGAGTCTTCGTTTGTGTTTAAAATATAAAACAGTGAAACAGAGGGTGAACTGTAAGACATAATACTTTTGTATGATGGGCAAAATAATGACCCCCTCCCTAACCTGAATCTATGAATATGTTACCTTGCTCAGCAGAAAGGACTTGCAGGTGTGGTTGAATTAAGGCTCTTGAGATGGAGTGATATTCATAGATTATCAGGGAGAGCTCAATGTAATCACAAGTGTCCAAGAGTTTGGAGTGATATAATTGCTAGATTTGAAGAAAGAAGAGGGGCAGCCTCTAGAAAAAGAGAAAGAAATTCTCCAAAGCCTTCAGGAGGAATACATCTCTGCCAAAAGCTTGATTTTAGTCTCAGGAAGCCCCTCTTAGTACTTCTGACCTCCAGAACTGTAAGACAATAAATTTATGTTGTTTTAAGTCACTAAGTTTGTGGTAATTAGTTACATCAACTATAGGAAACAATTCAGTGCAATTTTAGCTCACATATGAAATATTTTAATAAATTTTAAGAGCTTTAAAATTGAAAGTAATTCTCTTTTAAATTGTTATATTAATGAAGGACAAGTCAAAAATAATGATTATTATTAAATACTACATAATTATTACTCAAAATAATTTTGTCACAGAGAAGAGAGAGATGTTAACAAAAGATATCAAGTATGCTAGGTCCGTCACGGCTCTGGTGTTTAAAGTTCAAGAATGCAATTGGCTTTTCCCCATTCTGTCACATTTATGTGCTACCTGCTCTGATTTATTCATTTTTAACCTCCTTTCTCTGTATTATCTTCTCCATTTATATCCCTAACTGGACTGGTTAAACACAATTTTTAAAGTTTGTATCAAGATACTTATACTACAGGAGGAAAAAAGGAAAAAAGATAAATTGCTTCTGTAACAGGAACAGCCACTATTATTTCTTTGAGGGCAGAGATCACACCTTATTCATCCTTCCCCCTCAGCATCTAACACAAGGTCTGACACATAATAGAACAACCAATTAACTTTGATTAATAAATAAACCACAAAAAGCAAAGGTTTATATTTTGAATGTTCTCACTCCCCAGATACCTCCTACATAACTTTTGGGTGTCTTTTAATATTCTGCTTCAAAGCTATATATTTACCAAAATTTTCCTAGGTACCCTCCACTCAGAGTTAAGTTCTTTCTTCTCTAATTCTTATGGACTATTTTTACCACTGTATATAGATCTTAGCGTGGCCTGCTACATTTTAAATCTAATTATATGTGATTTTATTTTCTCTGATAAATTAAAAGCTCTTAATGGTTAAGGGCATGCAATTTACTCATAACTGTGGTCACCATAGAACCTATAGGATAATTTTCATACTTACATGATCAATAAATCATTGTTCAATTTCAGTTGAAAGCACCATCTCATCATTACCTATTTCATTTCTGTCAATTCATGCTTTTAAAGGTATAAGAATGTCAAACATCTTTACATCCACTTTAAAAGCCATACATAGTAAGAGCATACCTTTACCTCATTACCTTTACTTATTTTATACTATAATGCATCAAATGAAGAAATTTTCTCCAGGGAACTGATTCAGCGTATTTGAATCAGTTATTATATCAGTCATTATTTGAGATTTCAATATATGTTACATGCACTTGTTCGTGGCCCTGGATATAAATGAGTTATTTTTCCTTTCCTTATCAAAGCTGTACAGTTTAAATGAATCTTTTTGATACAAATACATTTTCAATGCATTTTCAAAACATTTTTCTTCCTCTTTTTCCTCTCTGAATCCTCACCTTACCCCTGCCCACATTATATTACTGCATGTCTTATCCTTATTTTCTCCATCTAAGTGACCCAGTGAGATTTATGGAGACTGAATGGTAATGGCTTTAATAAAAGATTTGACGTGAAACTGCCTTTGCAATTTAAGAGTATACCCCCCACAGTCTTTCCTGGAAACTAAAATAATCTGGACGTCAGCCTTACTTCTTCATGTACAAAGGCAGACAGTTGGAATTTCAGATGAAGTATCTAATTTCCCCCTGCTTCCAAGACTCCCTAAGCTCAAAGCAAGTGACAATACTACCTGCCTGTGACACTACCACCTGCCTGTGACACTAACATTGTTATGCCAGGACCCCAGTGAACAGCAGCTTTTCCAAAGTCTGATGAAAAAATATCAACAGAAAAGCTGTCAAAAAGAATGGTATCCAGCTTGACTCTGACATTTCTGTCAGAAACAATCCACATTGCTGTATTTCAGATAAACCAAGTCTAAGACGTTTTACAAGTAAGTGCTAAGTTTTTAGGAAACAGTAAAGGAGTTTTAAAGCCAAGATGAAAAAAAATTGAGAAAAATGAATTTGGCTGGAAGATACTGAAAAGATAAAGTCTTCTCTCAGATGAAGATCCTCTCTGAAGAAAAAAAATAGTCTCAATGAAATGCAGAAAACATAGCATTAACAAATACAATACCAATACATATATCTTGTCATAGAGTTTGTTTTAAACCACACAGTGGCTACGGGTATGGTTTCATAGACTAAGGATTCAAATATTTCAGATAACATTTGTAAACATTTTTCTTCTAAGAAAGCGTAGGAGAAATAACATTTTGAGACTCAAATTGCTTATAAAGAAAACATCTCCACATCCCTCTGTAGAAATCAGCGTGGAAGGGAAGTAGTAACTCTTAGAGATAATGAAAGAGAATACGCTTTTAAAATATGGACTGTGGTGTGCTGGAGTCAGCTCATACTGGTTGATGAGTATTAAGATAATTCTGTAAGTATTAAGGAATTCTCTTAAACCATGGGTAACTTGAAATTGTCCACAGTGGAGGAATTTACACCATGGAAATTATTTACACATAATTATTTAGCACATGCTAATTTATGGAGCATTGTTTAGCCTACTGTGAGCTATTTTATATATACTTGGAAGAAGGAAGTACATATTTAACTAGTCTAAATTAGCTTACTTATAGTTAGCTCTCATTACAGAGGTTTCACTACACAAGTTGATAGTTGTTTTGTAATTGTTATCCTGTTGTTTCATGTGTCTATGTTTTATTTCCTCAACTATCTTCTAAGGGTGTCATAATCAAGAACAATATTTTCTATTTTATATTCCTGTCTAGAAGACCTGCATGCACTACTAGTTGTAAGATTACAATAAATGCTTAATTTATGTCAGATAATTGAATACATATTTTAAAAAACAGTAATATTCTCAAGAGGCAAATAAATGTAATGTTGTTTTGTGCATCTTGAGTCAAAAACTTAGTTTCAAAAGCAATAATGTTAAGAAAAATATCCTTTATTATTGTGGTAGATATAAACATACAAACTTACCCTCTTTGGTACATATCATCCTTCATTTTACTAGGCTGTTATCTTGAAGCAAAGCTGATATTTTGTCTTTTTGACAATTGTCTATGCTAATCACCAGGGATGGTGCTTTGTTGTATTTGTTTATCAATAAGTGTTCATTAAATGACGTATTAGCTCTCTCTCTTAATAGCCACAGCAAGAATGAGAGACCAAATGTCTGAGTTCCTAAGCTTTCATGGGCCAGTTTCTGTGTTCTCAGTTATAGTTTTTAGTTGCTTATTGCTAGATCAGAAAAATGCTAATGATATTTGCAAGATTTTTTTTCTCTTTTAAGAAAGGAAGCATTTTCTTTTTTTTAACATTTTTTATTGATTTATAATCATTTTACAATGTTGTGTCAAATTCCAGTGTAGAGCACAATTTTTCAGTTATACATGAACATATGTATATTCATTGTCACATTGCAAGATTTTTTGTATTCAGCAAAATCTCTTTTTCACTTTAATAACTTTTTGATTCTGTTGAACTTTCTGTGTAGATAATCATGTCAACTTTCTATATCATGTTAAAATAAGAAATATTTTTTAGACCATGTAGATTTTAGCCAGGACCTCCAAACCTGCATTGTATAGTTGCAGTTCTATAGGAAACTATATTGTCCTGATCTTTAAAAAAAAAATGATATTTGCTTAAAATTCTTTAGTAAATACTCTATCAAGTGAATGTCCTTTTAATTCACAATTTTCTTTTTTTTATTAAGGCATATCTAATTTACAATTTTATATTAGTTTCAGGTGTACAACATAGTGATTCACAATTTTAAAAGGTTATTATACTCAATTTAAAGTTATTAGAAAATATTGGCTATACCCTGTGCTATACAATATATCCTTGTGGCTGATTTATTTTACACATAATAGTTTGTACTTCTTTTTTTTTTCATTTTTAAAGACACTTTTATTGTGATATGGTCTCTGTACAGTAAGCTACACATATTTCAAATGTACAATTTGATGACTTTAGATAGATGTATACACCAATGAAACCATTACCACAATCAAGATAGTTATTATTGACATCTCTCCCAAGAGGTGCAATTTTCAAATTCCCAATTTATCCCTCCCAACCCCTTTATCCCCTGGTAACCATAAGTTTGTTCTCTATGTCCATGAGTCTATTTCTGTTTAGTAGATAAGTTCATTTATGTCCTTTTTTTTAGATTCCACATATAAGTGATATCTATGGCATTTTTCTTTCTCTTTCTTGCTTACTCATTTAGAATGACAATCTCCAGGTCCATCTGTGTTGCTGCAAATGGCATTATTTTATTCTTTTTTATGGCTGAGTAGTATTCCTGTGTGTGTGTGTGTGTTGTGTGTATCTTCTTTATCCAGTCATCTCTTTCTTTCTTTAAACATTTTTTTTATTGAGTTATAATCATTCTACAATGTTGTGTCAAATTCCAGTGTAGAGCACAATTTTTCAGTTATACATGAACATACATACATTTATTGTCACTTTCTCTTTCACTGTGAGCCATCACAAGATCCTGTATATATTTCCCTGTGCTACACAGTACAGTCTTGTTTATCTTTACTTCTTAATCCCCTATCCCTATCATGCTTCTCCCTCTTCCCTCTCCCCACTGGTAACCACTATTTTATTCACTATATCTGTGAGTCTGCTGCTTTTTTTGTTTTATTCACTAGTTTGTTATATTTTTTAGATTCTATATATAAGTGATACCTTACAGTATTTGTCTTTCTCTGACTGACTTATTTCACTGAATATAGTACCCTCCAAGTCCATCCATGTTATTGCAAATGGCAAAACTTCATTCTTTTATGGCTATATATAGCCATATATATACACACACACCACATCTTATGTATCCATTCATTTGTTGATGGACACTTAGATTGCTTTCATATCTTGGCTATTGTAAATAATGCTGCTATGAATATTGGAGTGCATGTAGCTTTTTGAATTGGTGTTTCTGTTTTCTTTGGATATATACCCAGGAGTGGAATTGTGAGATTACATGGTATTTCTATTTTTATTTTTTTGAGGAACCTCCATACTGTTTCCCATAGTGGCTACATCAATTATTTTCCCACCAGCAGTGTACGAAGTTTCCCTTTTCTCCACTTCTTCCCCAACATTTATTATTTGTGATCTTTTTGATGATAGCCATCTGATAGATATGACATGATATATCATTGTAGTTTTCTGATGATTAGCAATGTTGAAAATCTTTTCATGTGCCTGTTGGCCATCTGTATGTCTTCTTTGGAAAAATATCTATTCCAGTCTTTTGCTCATTTTTTGATTGGATTGTTTATTTTTTGATATTGAGTTATAAGGGCTATTTATATACTTTGGATACTAACCCCTTATTGGTCACACTTGCAAATATTTTCTGCCATTCAGTAGGCTGTCTTCATTTTTTTTTTTTTTTTTGATGATTTCCTTTGCTGTGAAAAACTTTTTCAGTTTACTTAGGTTTTGTTTAATTTTGCTCTTGTTTCCTTTACTTTAGGAAACTGATCCACCCCCCAAAAAAATATTGCTATGATTTATGTTAAAGAATGTTCTGCCTATGTTTTCTCCTAGGAGTTTTATGGTTCCAATCTTGCATTTAGATCTTTAATTAATTTTGAGTTTATTTTTGCATACAGTGTGAGAAAATATTTTAATTTCATTCTTTTACATGTAGCTGTCCAGTTTTCCCAGCATGACTTATTGAAGAGCCTGTACCTTCCCCATTGTGTATTCTCACCTCTTTTGTCATAGATTAATTGACTATAAGTGCATGGGTTTATTTCTGATCTCTGTTCTGTTCCATTGATCTATGTGTGTCTTTTTGTGCCAGTACCAAAATGTTTTGATTACTGTGGGTTTGCAGTATAGTGTTAAGTCAGGTAATGCAATACCTCCAGATCTGTTCTTCCATTTCATGTTTTCTTTGGCTATTTGGGTTCTTTTATGTTTCTGTACAAATTTTAGAATGTGAAAAATGCCATTGGTATTTTGATAGGAATTGCTTTGACTCTGTAGTTTGCCTTGGATAGTATGGTCATTTTAACAATATTAATTCTTCCAATCCATGAACATGGTCTGTCTTTCCATCTGTTTGTGTCACCTTCAATTTCTTTCATCATTGTTGTATAGTTTTCCTAGAGCAAGTCTTTTACCTCCTTAGTAGATTTATTCTTAGGTATTTTATTCTTTTGGATATAATTATAAATGGGATTTTTTTTTAAATTTCTCTTTCTGATAGTTTGTTGTTAATGCATAGAAATGCAACAGATCTACAATCCTCTCCTCTACAACTGAGCTATAGAAGCAGTTAGTTTATAATTTTCTGGTCATTTTATTATAAAATTGATTTTGAACTTTATCACATATATTGAGATAACCATATTAATTTAATAATTTAGACCATTTATGTGTTAAATTGCATTAATACATTTTCTGGTGAACCATCTATACATTCCAGAAATAAATCCTACTTGGTAATGCTATATTGATTTTTAATATAATATTGTGGTCATTTTTAATAATTAACTTAGGAATTGTCTGTTTTTAAGTTAAGTAGTCACAATTTTGTTTTCTTATCTAGACTGCTCAGACTGCATTAGTTCCCTACCCAATACAATACCCTACATCTTCTTCACTAAAAAACACCAATTTACTCAATGCAGCAATCTTCCTAACTGTTCAAGAATCTTGATTTGTCTAAGCCAGCAGTTTTCAAGCCTTTTTTCTGCATACCTTCTCATATTTTAAGAAAGTATTGAAGACCCCAAAGAACTTTTATTTCTGTGATTTGAGTCTATTGAGAAAGGTCCAAAACACAGAAATGCATAAGCATGCATTCCTGGCCAACTGATCATTAACATTATAATTATCACATATCATGTAATCTGGAAACTCCACTGTACACTTGTGAAAAAGTGAGAGTAAAAGAGGCAAATAACAGCTTAGCATTATTATAAAAATAATCCAGATCCTCTGAAAATGGGGAGTTCCCAGATCACACTTTGAGACACCCTGATCAAAGTAAATCAAAATACCCATGTCCCTGGTTTTCTAAAACTCCTTACAGCTAGCTGTGTCCCAGTGGTCTGATTCAACAGGGTTTAAGTGAAAGTCAACTGAGGAGGTTTCTGGGAGAACTCTTATTTTAGTGATAAAGAGTAAGAATGTACCTAGCTCTCTGTTTCTCCCTTTTCATTGTCTTGAAGATGGTTATGGCATATGGAGTTGCAATAGCACTTCCAACCACAAAATCTCAAGGATAAGGATGAAAGCCAATGTGCTATGATGGCAAGAGTGGAAAGATAAAAACAGCCTGAGTGTTATTTCATCATTAAGTAGCTGAATGAGTAAAAGAAAATCATACCTCTGGATGTCTTTTATAAGGGAAAATAAACCTCTATTTTTTAAACTATTGTAAATCAGCATTTCTGTTACTTGAAGCTGAACACATTCTCATTTTGATCTGCTGTCTTTAACCAGGTCAGGAATCAAAGTTTTCCTAGTATCATAAAATAAGTTAATAGCTTTCCCACTTCTCTTTTGTAGAACAGCGTGTAGAAGATAGGATGTTATTTTGCTGGAAAGTTTAGTTGATATTACATGCTAGATATTACATATAAAACTGGATCTGGAGTCTTTTTGCATAAGTTGTCTCATAAGGTTTGCCCTTTAAATTACATTATTGCCATGGAAACTTCTTTCATGGTTTTGATATATTCAAGCATTTATTTATTCTTGTACAAATTTTGACATATATTTTGGAAGAAATGTTTTTATTTTATATAGTTTTCAAATTTAATGCTGTTCTCAGTATTTTTTGTCATGTTTTATTGAACCTCATTATGTTCTCTTTTAACATTTTTTTATTTATTTACATCTTTCTTTTTTTTTCATTTGTCTTGCCATAGGGTTGCCTAACCTATGACCCTTCTGAAAAGTGAATTTTCAATTTTCGATATCTGTTCCACATTTCTCTCTCTCTCTCTTTGTTTTTTGTTTGGTTATTTGCTGTTTTCTCATTTGGGGGGGTTAAACATTTGTCTCTTGTTTTCATTTCTTCTAAAGCTAAAGCAAAATCTACAGATGTCCCTCTACATACTCTCATGTCTCAAATGATTTAACATATAGTGCTTTCAATATTATTTAATTTAAATATTTTAAATTTCCCACTTCTTTAACCCAAAGTTATTAGTGTTTTTTTCAGTTTCCAGATATATAATCTTTTATTTATATGTACAAAAGTTTACCACTTCTCTATTTCCAGTTTTATTGCATTATAGATAAAAAATTGTACAACATTTTTGTCATTGTTTGAAACTTTATGTGCAACCTTAAACATGGTCACTTTTTTGACTAGGCCATCCATGTGTGCTTCAAATGGATATATCTGTATTGGGATTTTATGTTACTAGTTTGATTTTATAATTGCTACCCTGTTTTTTTGTTTTTTGTTTTTTGAAATTTGCCTGGTATGTCTTTTTCTATGTACTTATTTACAGAAAGATAATGAATACACAATATTACCAAATAGAAAGTGGCCAAGTGTGAAAATATTTGACCAAGACTGAGACAAAACTCAAATATCCCCACAAATAATAAATGTGATAATCTAATGTGTCATAAGAATTAATTTTTTATTACAATTTTATTTAGTGGTCAGGTTTGAAAAGTTAAAATGTTTAATGCAGAAACAGTTTCTCAGCACTATTAGCTGCTAGACTGCTCCTTGCAGTCATGATTCTGCACACTTGGGATTTTGAAGTAGATGCTCACTTTCTGCTGAGGCCAGTGGAGAAGCAAGGGTGTCTGACGGCAGTTTTTTTCAGCTGTTGATGGTAAAGTTGCCAACAAGTTATTTTACCCAAGTAAAAAAACTCACTTTTTAAAACTCAGATTTAGACAAAGTGATGGTGCAATACAGTTTATGCTATTTTAAACATAAGCTTCGTTATCTCTTTAAATAAGATTTCTAAATATTTTAAAACCTATAATTAAGATTGTTGCATATAACATGTAGATATAGATTATTGATAGATAGATGATAGATGGCTGGATGGATAGATAGATAGGGAAGATTCTGAGTCAATTTTAATTTATCTAACAGAATATGACAGGAACACTTACTTGTGCAGCTAGAATCATGAACAAATATCTGAATTATTAAGGCTAAGAAACTTCATCACATACCATCTACCAAACCACTTTTTACGTAAGCAAGGATTTGTTGTTACTAAATTTTGTTAAGCTGTCATAAAGAATGTATTTCCTTCAAGAAGTCTTTTATGTATATAAAACCTGATATTTCATCTTGTTTGAACATCTTACATATATATATATATATATAATACAAATGACAACTTCCACTTTCTTTCAAAATTTGGGCTCCTATAACTTGGATGTTCATCCTTTTCAGTCTACCCTCCATATCCTAAAAGGTATTCTTATCTTTCTAGCCATTCCTAATGTTCCTAATGCCGTCTGTGAGAATTCCTCAACCTAATCTCCCAAGTCACTAATTTCTTTGTTGGCTTTATCCATTCTTCTTAGGGCTTTTTAAAAAGTAGCAATTTTATTGAGACATAATGCACATACCATACAATTCACCCTTTTAAAGTGTACAACTCAATGGTTTTTAGGACGTACACAGTTTGTGCAACCATCACCACACTTCCATCACCCCGAAAAGAAACTCAGTACTCATTAGCAGTCATTCCCATTTCCACCCAGATTCTTCAGCCCTAAGCAGCCACTGATGCACTTTCTGCCTCTATAGATCTGCCTATTCTGCCATTTTATATAAATGGAATAGTATAATATGTGGTCTTTTGTGACTGGTTTCTTTTACTTGGTATAAAGTTTTCAAGGTTCAGCCGTGTCGTAATATGTATCAGTACTTTATTTCTTTTTATTGCTTAGTAATATCCCATTATATGGTTATACCACATTTTATTTATCTATTCATCAGTTGATGTGCTTTTTTTTTTTAGTTTGTACTTTGGGGGCTATTATGAATAGTGCTGTTAAGAATATTTATGTACAATTTTTGTGTGGACATGTGTTTTTCTTTTCCTTGGGTATATACCTAGGAGTAAAGTTTCTGGGTAATATGCAAACTTCACCTTTAAATAGTCTGCCATTATTTTCCAAGGTGACTGCACCATTTTACATTCCCATCAGCTAAATATGATGACTCCAATTTCTTCACATCCTCACCAACACTTATTACTGTCTTTTTTGATCATAGCCATCCTTGTGTGTGTGAATTGGCCTTGTAATTTTAATTTGCATTTTCCTGATGCCTATCAATGTTGACCATTCTTCATGTGCTTATTGGCCTTTTATATATCGTCACTGAAGAAATGTTTGTTTAGAATATTTGTCCATTTTTTAATTGGGTTATTTGTCTTTTGTTATCGGGTTTTCAGAGTTCTTTATATATTCTGTCACGTGTGAGTTAATAATGAGGTATACATTTTCTCCCATCCTGTGAGCTTTCTTTTCACTCTTGATGATATATTTTGACATGATGAAAATGAATATTTATTGGATAACATGCATTAGCTCATGAAACCCCCTAGTTATTTTTTATTTCAATTAATACATTCTTCATTTATAACCTACTCTTTTCTTGTGGGCTTATATTCCTCTGGATGTATCATTTGCAATGGTTATTAGTCACTTGGTGAGGGAACCAAACATGGCACAGGGATTTTGCCCTTCTGGTGACTGAGTGTGGATATGTGGGAGACACCTCAGGGAAGAGAGTCTCTGCCTTTGTGATCTGCTCATCCAGCCTTGGTCGACTTCCCTCCCACACTCTACCCTTACAAGATTACTCTGTCTCAAGGAAAAATTCCCATATGTTGTTCTTCAAATTATATTTCTGTTAAGTTTAAAATCAATATCACAGCTTTTCTTTTTATTGAAGTTTTTCTGAAATATCTTGTTTGATTCCAGGCATTGTTCTTTGCCCTGAGCTGCTTCTTTCAGGTAAACTCACTTAGACAAAGAGTGGGGAGAAGAAAATTCTCAGCAGCTACCCACCTTGTTAGCTGCAGATACTATCTGCTCCCCACCTCAGCTGGACCCTTCTCTGTACTGATGTTACTCTGTCACCTCTGGCTGGTTCCACTGTGGTGCCACCAGGTTTCCTGTCCCAGAATGGTGCAAATACAGGTAATTATCCCCCCATGCTTAAGTAGGGGAGAGGGAAAGCCACAATTGTAAAGCTCTCACCCACTTGGAAACATCTAATTCTCCTCTGACCTCAGCTCCTAATGTTCCCATTACAGTTGTGCTTTCAAATATCTTCTCTCTCCCCAGGAATTTCTTACCATTTGTCTTAGATTACTGAGTCCAGCAGTGTCATTTTCTTTTCTATTTCTGGCTTTAGGTTTAAAGGATAAGCCATCAGCCATGCTAGATCTTCTTGTCAGGAATCAGAAGCATTTTGCTGATGTTGTTAATTATTTGTGAGTGGAAGTTTCCTCATACTTAAAAGTTTCTAATTCTATATCACTGAGTATACCTGCCACTTCCCCTAAAGGCTTAATAACATTTAACTAAGATCTAGAAATAACCTTTAAAATACTGTTATAAAGATGTCACCAGGAATTCACTAAAGACTTGCACTTAAAATACTTTTATTAATAATGTAGGAAAGAGAGTAAGAATGGAAAGGAAGAGCTTGGGAGACAATGTGAAGAGAAAGAACAATCTTTTATCAAAGACATATTGTGGATAAAATTTTAACTGATGATAATATTTTAGGGACAAAAAATTGGGGGAAGTAGGGACAATAGGGCATAAGAAATTTTTAGACAGGTTGCCCTTTTAGTGTCCTTCAAATATTGAATGTTGGCTATATTGTTTATGGAGAATTCTAGTTTGGTTACTGCATTTAGACTGAGCTAGAGAGTTATATCAAATGAAAAATGAATCTTATTTCTAGTAATTTTTCTCTTATAGTTATTTTAAGAATTCTGCAGTCCATTAAAAAAAGTTTCAATTGAAGAACAGCCACTTTCTCATTCAAGTTATAAATAGTATGTTATGAATTTATTCTTCCTAGTAGGTTTTTTAATTTGAAAAAGAGGCAAAGTCTCCAGAAGAATGGATCCATCTGAGAGATTTTTTTCCCCTTTCTTTCAGTGGCATATAACACACTTGTCAAGAAATTGTTATGCAATTAATATTGAAATAAAAGCTAAGTTCTGTAGCGTTATTTATGTACCACGTTCAAGAAGAGAGGAGAGTGATGTGCCAGTTAGAATTTCAGGTTGTCTCCCACTACAGTAGATGATAGATGAGTTCCAGGGTTGTAGCTGCATATTGATAAAATTGACTTAGAGACACCCTGGATTTATAAATATGGAGTTAAGTCTCTCCCTTGGTATTCTGTGTACTTGGCTATTTCTATACCTCCCTAACAAGACAGGATGATTTTCACTCTTCATGGAAAAAAAAATGTAAACCTTCATGTGGAAGGCATTCATTTTTGGAATCTTTTATGTTATTTCTGTGATTATTTACATCTGCCATAAAGTGAACTAAGAATCTGGGTAAAGGATATTCTACCGTAAACCATAATCTGTGTCTTTTATTCAAATGACCCAAACTTTTTTTGTTTGTTTTATTGAAGTATAGTTGATTTAAAATGTTATGTTCATTTGAGGTGTACAGCAAAGTGATTCAGATATATATATATATATGTGTGTGTGTGTGTGTATTCTTTTTCAGACTCTTTTCCATTATAGGTTATTATTAGATATTGAATATAGTACTCTGTGCTATACAGTAAGTCCTTGTTGTTTATCTGTTTTATATATAGTAATGTGTATCTGTTAATCCCAAACTCCTAATGTATCTCACCCTGCCCCCACCTCCCCCTTGGTAATCATAAGTTTGTTTTCATAAATCTAATTACATAAACAAATCTACGTTTTCCAAAACTTGAAATATCTGTTACTACATGAAATTATAGTAACACAGAAATTTTAAGTAATCTATGTTCAAGTTTTTTCCCATTTTTTTCTAGTTCCATCTCTAAACACCAACATAAGCTGGTAATGCTAGTTGGTTAGTTGTTTGTTCATGAACTCAACATGTTTTTATTGAGCCAGAGATTCTTCCTAGTTCTAAAGATTTGGCAGAATACAACACAGTTAGAAGGTCCCTTTCTTGTGGAGCTTACATTTTGGGGGGGAGAGACAGACAATTAGCACATAAATAAAAAATGAGATAATTTCAGATCATGATTATAACTATAAAAAGAAGAAAACAATAAAATGATATATTGGTGTGGGTGGGCAGTGGGATAGTTGGCAGTGGGAGGGCTGTGGGGTGGATGGCATTACATAAGGTGCTCCAGAAAAGGGCTCTCTAAAAATTAGATATAACTGCTAAAATTTGAGTAAGAAGGTGTCAGGTATGTGCAAATCTGAGGAAAAACATTCCAAGCTGGAAAGGCAAGAATATAAGAAAAAGAATCAAAGAAATCAAGCAGTCAAACAAAAATTCCAAACTTGATTGAATTCGGTAATTATCTCTGAGTTACAGAACACTGTGCAGGCATGACCATATGCGTTTATTTGGCTGGAACAATCTGTGTTTATGCCTACTGCAGGCATGGTTACCCATAGCTCACCCATTCACTCCTAAAATGTTCTGGTTTCAAGAACAAATGATGTAGTCACTCTGATTATAAATCTGAGAAAATTGTAGCTATTTATAGGACAATATTAGAAAATTTGAATGTTAATTTTATTGTACTATAAACTCAGAACTCAGAAAACTGCTTTCATTCATTAGAATCAACTGTCAGAAAAATTCTTTAAATTTAGAACAGTCCAGTTTATTTACCATCTTCTCTTGTGATCCTTATACTCTCCTTGTTAATTATCTAGTCATCTACTATAAAGCTGCAAAAAGCAAAAACAAAATTAAATACAAAAAATAATTTAAATGCCTCCTTTTATTAGGTTTCTTTTATTACATTATCACTTTCTTCTTGTCTTTGTAATCTACTTGGGAAGTAGGACTATGCAAATAAGAGTAATTGGTTAGACGTTTACCATGTTCCTTCATGTGTGCTCATCCATGGGTTATTTCCCAGTTATCTGCATCTACACACAGAAAAATCCTGCATAATTGGAAGCCAGTTTGAAAGTATATAAAATATTGAAAACATCAACACAACATATGCCCCACAACTGGACTTGGAGCCCAATAGTTAAAAAGTGGAATGTATGTCCAGCACAAATATGCCAAAGGAGCATTTTTTTTTCAATTTTCAAGCATTTTAAAACCCTATTTTTTAGGAGAAAAGAATTGTGGTATATTTTAAAGACATTGTTTTATATATATATATTTGCAGTTTCTGTCAGACCCCAGGTGCAATAAAAGGCAAATGACATTAATTATTTTTATGTTTGAAACACTCAAAAATCCAGAGAAACCAAAAAGCATTAATGTTAAAATACACAATTCAAATAGCGGATGTGGACAAAATATTTCTGTGGCATTTTAAGGTTTGATTTATATCACCAACCAAAACATTGCCCACATTTAAGATTTTTATATTCTTTTTTCCAGAAAATTCAAAAAATTTAAAAGCACTCATATGTGCCCTTGGCTTAAAGATTCCAGACGGATAAACATGGCAAAATCATACAGTTATATATCCTTTTAACGTTCCATTTGTGCATATGCTAGATATTCAGAAGCTAAGCTATGAATCCAGAGGTATAATTAATCTAAAAATATAATGTGTTTGTCAAAGGGCCAGTATGATCTTAGTCTGCATCAATTGAAGTACATTCAGCAAAATAACAATTCCTTAAATTCTGTACCCTACTATTTAAGAGGAATGTGAATATACAGGCAAAAAATTACTTACATAGATATTTTAAAATACAGTACTTGAAATATCAAAACTACAATACATAGTATATTAAAAATACTGTATGTATCTAAAATTCATCCTTCAAATTATTCAGTATCTACTATGTATGAGACATTTTGTCTTACCATGATTAGTAAATTCAATACTATTCACATAGAGTTTACATATTAAAAAAATCAGGAGTGTCTTCTATAGGAAATTAAAACTGTCTTAAACCATACGAAAGACTACACATGGAAGAGGGATTGTACTAATTATGTATTGTCTCAGAAAAGAGACTAAAGATTAAGAGACCTAGGCTAGGACTGGTAGGAGGGAGTAGAGAGGATAAACCTGTAGTACTTTTAATATCAAGGATTTGATTGACTCTATGGAAAATATTATCAAGTTTTGATTGATTCAGCACACATTTATTGAGCACTTATACATCAGGATCCTTGGTACATACCAGGGGAAAAATAATATTCTCACATTTGTGCATTCCTAATTTTTATTTCTTAAATTAAGTTCTTGGTTCCCACTAATAAACATCTGGTACTAGTTGTCATTAGGCTGTGGGTGGTACAGAAGAACATATTTTTATTACCAGTTTTATATAAGCTTCCTGCTATAAATTCACTTTCTTGAAGTCAAAAACACTGAAGTAATTGTGTTGCCCATGTTAAAAGTGTCAAAGATGCACTAAGTATGAAACATGTCACACAAAGGGCAGGCGACACTTTGAGCGTTCCTGGGTATGGCAACTTCTACTGACTCTTGTTATTCTACCAAGAAGGTTTGGAAAATTGGAGTCTCTGATACAATTTAATGCTTACCTACTTATCTAAATTAAATTCTAAATTACTTAATACATTTCTGGAAAAATAAAATCAATGAACAAGAGGTGGCCAAGATGGCAGAGTAGAAAGACCCTGAACTTGTCTCCTCCCATGGACACAGCAAAATTACAACTACTTATAGAGCAGCTATCTATGAGTATAACCTGAAGACTAGCAGAAAAGATTTTCCATGGCTAAAGACATAAAGAAGGAACCACAGTGAGATGGGTAGGAGGAAAACTCACACAAGTGTAGGCTAAAGAAAATGTTACCAAACAACATGTTACCAGACAACCAATGCGTCATTGAAGAACTCAAAGAGAAAATTAAAAAAAAAAAAAAAAAAAAAAACTGGAGACAAGTGAAAATGGAAACACAAAAATCTAAAATCTATGGGAAACAGTAGAAGCAGTTCTAAGAGTGAAGTTTATAGCAATATAAGCCTACTTTAGGAAACAAGCAAATTTTCAAACAATCTACTCTTACACCTAAAGGGACTGGAAAGAGAACAACACCCAAAGTTAGCAGAAGGAAAGAAACAGTAAAGATCAGAGGGAAAATAAATGAAATAGAGACTAAAATAATAATGGAAAAGACCAATGAAACTAGGAACTGGTTCTTTGAAAAGATAAAATTGGTAAACCTTTAAACCAGACTCAAGAAAAAAGAGGGAGGCCAAATCATAAAATCAAAAATGAAAAAGGAGAGGTTACAACCCACATCACAGAAATACAAAGGCTCATAAGAAATTACTACAATTATATGTCAATAATATGGACAACCTAGAAGAAATGGACAAATTCCTAGAAATGTACAATCTCCCAAGACTAAATCAGGAAGAAATAGAAAATATGAATGGACTGATTACCAGTAATGAAATTGAATCATTAAAAAAAAAACAAAACTCCAACAAACAAAAGTCCAGGACCAGATGGTTTCAAAGGTGAATACTATCAAATATTTAAAGAATTAACACCTGTCTTTCTCAAACTATTCCAAAAAAATTGAAGAGGAAAAGAATGCTTTGAAACTCATTCTTTGATGCCAGTATCATGCTGATACCAAAACCAGACACAAACACCACAAAAAAAAAAAAAGGAAATTACAAGCAATATCACTGATGAACATAGATGCAATAGTCCTGAACAAAATATTAGCAAATCATGTTCAACAAAGCATTAAAAGGATCATACACCATGATCAAGTTGGATTTATACCAAGGATGCAATGAAGTTTCAATATCCGCAATGTAATTGCTGTGATACACCACATTAACAAACTGAAGACTATAAACCATATGATTTCTCAATAGATGCAGAAAAAAGCTTTTCACAAAATTCAACATCCATTTATAATAAAAACTCTCTACAAAGTGGGTATAGAGGGAACATACCTCAACATAATAAAGGCCTTATGTGATAAACCTACAGCACATCATACTCAATGGTGAACAGCTGAAAGCATTTCCTCAAAGATCATAAACAAAACAAAGATGGCCACTCTCGCTACTTTTATTCAACATAGTATTAAAAGCAGATACTCATGTATATGCAGTATTTATAAATACTTAAGTGGAGATCAGTAAGATTTGAACAGACAATTCACAGAAGAGGAACACACATAGCTATATCATTAGATAATCAAACTCTGTAAAATTTAAAAATAGAAATCAAACGATGATTTTCTAGATTATTTGTATTTGAATATTTATTGTGTCACATATGTACCACACAGTGTGTAGCTGATTGGAATTTCAACTAGACATATTTGGTAAAATTCCTGCAATTATGTAATAACCTTTAGGACAAGAAGTAGCTATCTAGGTTCTTATTGCTGGGGACCACATTAGCAAAATGCCGGTAAACAAGCTTATATATTTCCTTCATCATTTGTATGATTATTGCAAGTAGATAATATGGCTGTGCCTTTTATAGAAACTTCAGATTCACTTTTAAGTGGGCTAAAAGGTAGTAAAGTTCTCTATTATGTTTCTGAATAATCATTTGGCTGTGCGAGACATTGGCAAACTTTCTCTTACATGCTAGATAGCAAACATTTTACATTTTGTAGGCCAGAGGATCTCTGCTGTGACTTCTTGACAGTGCAGTTGTCAGGAAGGAAAACTTCCCCATAACCCTCTTAGATTTAGTATGTGGGGCCCTGTGAAGTAAACTGACAAAAGACAGATTAGCAAGAGAAAAGACAGTTTACTCATGTATGTTCACAGGAGAGCTCACAGAAACCCCGTTAGCATGTGGAGTTATATACCATCTCAGTAGGGGAGGAGGTGGAGGAAAAAGGGCATTTATGGGAAAACAAGTGACTTTTTAGGAAAGATAAATGGGCCCTGAGGAGAAAAAATGGGAGATATGATAGTTTTGTGACAGTTTCTGTCTAGATGATTTCTTGTTCCCGTTGCCAACTTCTTTCCAGTGATTGGAGTCAATCTTCCCTGGATGTGAAACTCCAGGAAGGGGATTTATGACAGTTGAATTCCTTTGGGAGGCTCTGCTTTTTAGGCAGATAAAGGGAGTTCACAAAAGCCTCTTCCTTCATTTATTGATTCTCAACTGTCTTCAACTCAAAATAATCCTTATGCCACAATGATATATTCTGGAACCCTTTATAGTTTTATCATGAAAGCAATCATAGACAATATTTAAATGAATGAGGATGGCCATGGTTCAATAAATCTTTATTTACAAAGTCATTGGCTAAGGGTTCATAGTTTGCAGACCCTGCTCTAGACTTTTAATAGTTCTAGAGACACATACTAAATATTGATAATGCAGTTAAGATTCATCTTGTTAACAAGAAGTTTTTTACTTAATTTCCTGTACTTGGTTTGTCAAGAGCCTTCAATATTATATTTCTATAGTATTTATAATGCTGCTTTTGGAAAAGTAGGAAATAATAGCATTTAATTTTCAGATAATTAGATAATTATCTACTTGAATGAACATAATTTTGGAAACAAATATAGCTCAGATTTTTGGCTCTGCCATTTACTAGTTGTGGGAAAATAATGTCTCCAAAACTCAGTTTGTTCATTTATAACAGGGAAAGAATAGTATCTTTTTCATAGAGTTATTGTCAAAATTAAATAGAAAATACATAAAATAAGTTAGCACACTCCCTTAGCACATAGTAACTTCTAAACAACTAATGGCTAAGCTGCTGTTTTGTAGTTTATTGCTTATTAGTAAATAGAGGCTTTATTGGACAGACAATGGAGAAATGAGCATTTCAGTTCTACTGACATCCCTATAATAGATTTGAAATCTGCACCTTGAAACATTCAGTTTTAATGATGATAGTTACCACTTAAAAACTACATGCTCTAAATTTTATAACCAGGAACATATCCATATTATTTTGTTCAGAACTCTGAACAAAAACCTACTCCTCAGCCCTCTTAGATTCAGTTCCTAAGATGAAAGTACTGAAATCAGAGTACTGATGAAATAGACCCAAGTGCCAGTTTGAAAACATATCATTTGAAAGATACAGAAGAGTCTAAATTGGTATTATCGTAAGTTCAGGATCCTGACTCTTACGTCCTTTTGTCTGAACTTACTAGCTTTATGTAAGGTTGACTGGTGACTGAAAAAGAATAGCACATTAAACAGATTAGAATAGTGCATTGAATGGTTAAATTACAATATAATGAAGTAAATTGCTATCAAGCATGGGAGAAGCTGATGACATCACAGACTCAAAACATCCTGTAACAGTCAAAAATGCTTTATTCATCCTTCCCTCTCATCAGGGAGCACTGACAACCCTAATGACATCTGGGTTTCTTTCAAGCCAGTGGGTTTTGGACAGGGTTGAGAGTTTTTTACTTTGGTTCACAACCCCAATTAGGAAAAAAATTAGCCACTTTCAGGGGATGAACAATTCTTTTCACAGAAGACTTCTTCTGAGTATATTTGAAATGCAAATGTTAAAACCCCTAAAGAAAATGAAGGCAAAATAAATAAATAAGCAGTGCAAGTGTTCTTAAGAGCTGCAGTAATTTATTATCAAGCAATTAGCCTTGCAAGAAGCTCCCATTTCTCAGTTTAGAATATTTCGGTCAATATTGAAAATATAATTATAATAAAGGTTGAAGACACAGTGCAGTACTCAAATGTTAACCATTTACAAACAATTTGTCTTTAATGACAGACAGGAGAGCATCTAATTACACTCAACATTTCAAGAAAGGCTGACTATTTGCCGAACAGCTCTCCATTTGATTGCCTGTAAAGTGCAGCCCTGGGTTGTTAAAGGGAAAATAGGATTTTTGGCTCCAGGTAATTAACTTTCCCGCTGTTCCTTTCTTAGGCCCTAATGAAGGCCCTTTGAAGTCTTCATTTTACCAATGGGTATTTGTCAAGGCCAAAAAAATAATGTACAGCCCAAGTCCTTCAAATAATAGTTTTCTTTATCATTCCTCTGTAAAAATCTTTGAAATGACTAATGATGGCCTGAAAGGTGCAAAAGAGCAAGGCTCTCTGCTTGAAAGGAGCTCAGTCATCTGGAGGGCTGGGACAGGACAGCCTTGGAGAGGAAAGTGATACTGAGCTGAAGCAGGGTGGAGACGGATTATTTGAAATCTAGATACTTTCAACAAAGGCTCATTCTTCAAAGCATTGTGGAAAAGTGTAAAGGAGGAAAAAAGTATGAAAAGTAAAGATAAGTGAAAAAATTTAAAGCGTATTTTAAAATACATACATGATCACAGGAATTCTTTGTGGAGTGTGAATGGGCCTGTATTTAGAAGCATTTGCTTGAAATAGGAATAAGGGTGAGATCAGTCACAGAGTTGGCCTGCTGCATTTGTCTCAGAGATCACTAGATATCTTTCTAGCACTTCTTTTTCTCCTATGAGTCTAGCATTTATAGAATCCATTCGAAGAGAACTCAGAAGTGCAGCGTTTCTTGGACTCTTGATAAGCTGTCTGAATCAGGTGCCATTGTGCCACAGATTTCCTCAAGCAAGCCCCTTCCTTTATTAAGGTGCACGAAGAGACTTTGAATTACTGATTTGCTTTTGTTAAGACTTCCCTGCCCAGTTTCCTAAGTGGCCTATTTGAGATGAGTTTTCTTAGAGCTGATAATGAGCTAATTCTGACACATTGTGGGGTCTCACATTCTGATATATGTATTTCAGATTATTCAGAGAAGAGAGAACCAGCATTAATGGAATCCTCACTGTGTGCCACATTACCACTGTGTCACTTTAACCTCCCAGCTTTTGTGAGGTTGAAGGGATAATCTTAATTAGTTAGTCTCCTCCTGGACTCAACCCCTAGTACCCTAAACTTGATTTACTTAAACCATTACATAAACCACTCTACCAGCAATGTCTTTAACACTCAGTACAAATATGCTTCCAGCAAACTCACTTGGAAAAATCTATAAACGTTTGAATAATGGAACCATCTGCTTTCTCCAGTGCTTCACTCATAGCTTATTCTAGCTAGTAGTATGTTCAAACGATGCCTCTAATCACTTGCTTAAGACTTGCTTCCCTTCTCAACATGCAAATGTTCTTTAATTCCCCCACATGTAATTGTCAAAAAAGAAGACAACAGGCCCCAAACAGAGTCACTAAGCCCCACATCACCAAACTGACTTCAGTTGATTACAGTTTTGGCTCTCCCAGAAATGGAATCTTAAACCAGTCAGTGAGGAATCACCTGATCAGCACTGGTGAGGTAATCTTCCCAGTTACCTGCCATCCCCTAAAGGAAAGTAACCGTGCAGTAACCACTCTGCTTTTTTGCCTAGTATGACTTCCTTGCTCCAGCTCCCTTCTCCTACAAAAGTCTTTCATTTTGTACAGCTTCCCGGAGCTCCTCTCTATCTGCCAGATTGGAGCCTGCCCTGTTCAAATAAATTTTTGCTCAAGTAAACTCTTATAGTTTTTAATATGCCTCAGTTTATCTTTTCACATAATACATCTTCTTGGATCTTACATTCTCCTCTAAGCATCATCTGATCTCTCCTTCACCAAAAAGCCTGTACATCAGAAAGAGTGCTAGACACATGCTGTCCCCATTGCTTCACCTGCTGTTTAGCCCATTGAAATCTGATTTGTGTGCCTCACTGTCACATCATCTCTGGGCCTCTCTGCAACTCCATAACTATCCCTTCTAAAACCCTTGGGTCCCAAGATCTGACTTCTCCATGTTCTCCTGCCTTGTTGGTAGTTCCATCTCAGCCTCCTCTTCCAGAATGTTGTTTTTTCTGTATTAATAACTTGCATTCTGATATTTTCTAAAATCAATCCCTGGCTTTTTTCTCTCCTTATTTTGACCTCTTTCTGGGGTCTCCTGTGTTCCCTGATGGCATCCATTTCTGTGGTCAAAGCCAGACCTCACTTTGAGGCTCTAGACACAGACTTTAAACTTGAATTACAGACCTAGGAAATCTCTTCTTAGATTTCTTGTCTTTCCTACCACCACCCCCCCCCCAGTATATTTCTCCTTTATTATTCACAAACCTAATTAATGACACCATCATCCACCCATGAGCTAGTCTGGTAATGGCTGAAAGCTTAGAGATGACGAAGACTTGGCTTGTACTTTTCCACATTTTACTCCTGAAGCCACAATAGGAAGGGCAAAGGATACAAGTGGTAGACATAGGTCCCAATTTCTTCCTTGTCCTCATGTGAAGGAGTGCTCAAAATCTGGTGGGTTTGTTTGTTTGTTTACAGCACACATTTGGCTTGTTTTATTCGTTTTATGAGGGGGTGATAATTGTGTTTATTCATTTATTTCTATTTGGAGGAGGAAGTGCTGGGGAATGAACCTGGGACCTCGTGCACGTCAGGCATGTGCTTTACCACTTCAGCTATATGATCCCCCCAAAATCTGGTGTTCTTGACCACCCACAGAGGAAGAAATGCCTGCCAGGTCAGGGAAACGCAGAATTCCGGGCACACTGCCGCTCTGCATGTTGCTGCATCAGCACTCTGAAGCAAATTATTGTATGAGAAGGCCGTGACCTCCTTGGTGTGCCTGCGCGTGAGCAGTCTTCCTAGATATATGCCCTGCACCAGGCCCTAGGAGTCTTCTCTGTATGTCCTTTTAGAAGGTATTTGTGGACAAGCCTTGTCATGGCCCACCAAAACCCAGTTACCCAAGTCAGAAAATGTACCCTTGCTTCCTCCCTCTCCCTCACCTCCTATATTCAACTAAGGATTAAGTTCACCCACTTTTATTCATCAATGTCTTTTGTCTATCTATTCTTCCTTATTTCTGGTGCTATTGCCACCATCATTCTCAGATGAGATACTGCAAAATCTTCAACCTGATCTCTGCCCTCAATCCCTGCCCTCTCTCCCATCCGTTCTCCACTACTGTCAGCATTAGCATCCTACACTATAAATATGATACTTCCTCACCCCTTCTCAAAAATCCTTCAATGACTCCTCTTCACCTTCAGGATAAACTCTAACCTCCATAACACAGCAACAGATCCAATATAAGCTGGGTCCTTTTGAGCCCTGAAATCTTTCTTATCATTGGCTTTTCTTCTCCTCTTCCTGCAAGGGATTTCCAGTTCCTCCAGCATGTGCTCTTTCCTTAACCTCCATGCCTTCTAATAGGTGTGGAATGCTGTCCCTTTGACTCCCACCTGCACCACGGCCCTCTTCACAGTGATGTTCACTTGTCTGACAAAACTAATTTCAGGTCTACCCACATACCTCATCTGCAAGTCTTGGATTCCATTTTCATAACACATCTAGACTCCAGCTGCTTCTCATACTAGTTCAGGTGACTGTGATCTTTCAGATAGATTCTTGCAAGTCTGTTGACTTCTGCCATTGCTTGCCCCATGGTGTATTCCCTTACACAGCAGCTAGAGGGACACGTGAAATTCTGTTATATCGTATTACTCCTCTGCTTACAACTAACAGACTTACTTAAGAAAAAGCAAAAATTCTCACAAGGGCTTTAATAGCCTACATGATCTGGTCTCTAATCACCTCTCTGATCTCACATCACATGTTTCTCCCAATCATTTTAAGTAGGCAATACTGTCTTGTTTGCTGTTCCAACACACTCTGCCTTGGGACGTGTTTCTTCTGCCCAATCATTATACTCTCAAGTTTTTTATATATACACACATATATATGCACATCTTCTGATGTATGCATAGATCCATATGTATGGCTCGTTCCCCCATTCCAAACGCTACCTTACAAAAACACCTTGTCTGATAACTCCAACTAAAAGAACAATCCTTCCTTCAGTATTCTCAATCTTCTTATCTCACTTCCCCTTTTTTCACAGCATCTTCCAACGTGTCCTATATTTTGTGTTGTTTTTTTCTTCACTATCCCAATAAATATAATCTCCAGGAGAGGGACCTTCATTATATTGTCCACTGCTGTATCCCCAAAACAGGGGATAATGAGTAAATGAGTGCACAGATGAAAAAGTAGATGGTTAGATGAATCTATTGTCTTTCCTTTTGTGTCCTTCAGACACTATAGATTCCAAGTAAAAATGTATTATCACTTTTTTATGATTCTAAAGACATTTTGCTCCCAATTTTGAGATATTTGGAAACAAAAGGTATCACATTCCATAAGTTACTTTTACCCAGTAACTTGTAAATACATGTTATTTGTTTGTTTCACTTCAAAGAGCTTACATTTCAGGAGGATGCCATGTTGGGAGACCATTAACACTTTACAGAGCAGAGGCAATCTTTAAATATCATTTTGCTTTTATTTTCTTGCCTTAATCAATTCTATTTTAGAGATAACCCCAGTAACAAAAATAAGACAGCTTAAACGTACTAGGTTTAACATACTAGATGTTTTAGTTTCCTAGTACTGCCCTAACAAAGCATCACAAACTGGGTGGCTTAAAGCAACAAGAGTTTATTCTGTCACAGTTCTGGGCACTAAAAATTTGAAATCAAGATGTTGGCAGTACCTGGCTCCCTCCAAAGCCACTAGAGGATGATCTTCCTTGTCCCTTCCAGCCTCTGGTAGCCTCAGGTGTTCCTCAGCTTGCCGCAGCATAACTCTAATCTTTAGCTCTCTGTCTTCATGGCCATCTTCCATCTGTGCCTTTCTTCTTCTTGTAAGGACACCAATCGTATTGAAATAAGGGCCCACCCTTCTCCAGAATGATCTCACTTTAACTAGTTACATCTGCACAAACTTTTTCCAAGTAAAGTCGCATTCTAAGATGTTCAAGGAGTCAGAACATTAACATATTATTGGGGGGGGACACAATTCCACCCGTAGCACCAGGGAAACAAAGTCTTATACATTTCCCTCCATTGAGGTTGCTCCTTTATTCATTTCACAGACATTTACTCAGCAACTGTTTTTTAATAGACGCAATGCTAGATTCTGAGCAACAAGAATGAGTTAGACCTAGTCCTTGCTTAAAAGGAGGTATAGAAACAAACACTTAAAATGCCACTTTTAGATGTGATACCAGTGGTATCGATCAGAGTGCCATGGGGGCGTAGATTAGTGTGTGATTAATTCAGCCTGTGAGATCAAGCTAGCCATTACAAAGATAATTTTCTGAATTTAATATTAATGGAAGTATAAGAGCTAAGAAGGAAGAAAGATCAGAGTAGATCTTTCCAGATATGGGTTCATTCAACACACATATATTGAGCACCTGGTATATGCTAAACATAAGAGTTAGGTGCTGGCATACAAATATAATTTGGGTTGCTTTTAGGGAATACAGACATTAAATATTCTGTTTTTATGGGATACTAATTTAGTGGGGAAGACAGAAAAGTAAACAGACAATCATAATAAAATGTGATAGGTACTATGATGGAGCTATAAATGAATAGAGAAAACAAATAATTTGGTTTGAATACCATGTTAAATGCTTTGGCAATGTCATGCAGACTCATATAGATGAGTGACATGATTAGACATTTTGCCAAAAAGAAAACGCAAGACTCCTATAGAGCATTTTATTATAGTCTGAAGAATATTTCAGACAGTGCAGTGTCAATCTCTCTTTCATTGAAAGTCCAGATTTTTATATAAATATACCCTTATGCTCTTTGCTAGATGTTGCTTGGATGTTGTGTTTTTATCACTATCCATAAATTAGCCACCCAGGGTCTAAAACAAACAGATGATAAGAAAGGAATAAAAAGGAGGGCCAAGTTTCTTTCTCTTGGGCATCAAGCTATAAAAAAAAAAAAAAAAGAAAAAAGAAAAGGGAAAGAAAGTACCAAATCAAAAATTATTTGAATCTAAAGTTTTTCTCTGCATTATGAAAACATAATCTCCTTTTAAATCACTGGATTCTGTAGTAAGAAAGGATGTGGGGAAAATCCTCACTTACCAGAGTCCACAGTTTTTTCTAAACACAACATTTTCTCATGGTCCCTTTTGTTTTAAGGGTATCTCAGAAATAACAATTTGACATAAATGGTCATATATGAAAATTGTAAAGAAAAGATTTACATACACATATGAGTATACATTTATAACTTTATCTTTTTAAATGCATATAAATGAAATTCTATAATATATTGACCACTGGAAGCTGCCTTAAAAAATGGCAGAGAGAACTTTTGCTAAAATTGTGAAACATAAGTATAAAACCCCATCTTTGAGGAAAAACTTTTCCTCTACCATCTTACGTTAAGTTCTTGAGGGCCTGCAAATTAGATTGACAAAAGACAGATTAGCAAGAAAAATAACAAATTTTAATCACCTATTTACATAAGGGAATTCACCAAGAAATGTGACTGGTTCGAATGTAGTGGTTAGAATTTAGAACACATAGGCGAAAGGGATGGGGAGAAGAAGACGTATGGGAAAAAAAAATGAAGAAAGGCACTTCTGGGAAAACAAATGACTTTTTGGTGAGCCCTTAGGAGAACATACGGGACATAGGAATAGTTTTGTGATAACTTCTTTTGGGTGTGCTGCTGACTTCTGTTTGCCTCTGGTGATAAGAATCAACTGTCCCAGGTTGCTTTCCAGGAGGGAATTTATGACAATAGAGTTCTTTTGAAGAAGGCTCTATTTTTAGGTAAATAAGGGGTTTCGGAAACTCTAATGCCTTCAGCTCAAAATAACGTATGCTACAGTGGCATATTCTAGATCCCTTTAAGCAGAGAACAGAAAGATGTGTACAAGTTCTCAACAGAAAAGTAGAGACAATAGGATCCTCACTCTCTGCTGAGCACACTAAGGCTGAGAAGAATAAGCTTTCTGTGCTTTCACTTTGAAACTGGGTGGCTACCACGTCCAGTGGAGCATCTAAGGATAGATAGATTTCACCGCCAAGGTTTAACTCAGAGATTAATGGACTAGGAGCTTTTGCCCTTGTCCCTCTCCTCTTTCTTTTCTCTGCTTTTTATAGGAAAGAATTATAAACAGCTTAAATTAGTCAAAACCCTCTTTGCTTTGGTTATTTTCTAACTACCTCTGCAGATAAAAAAAAGATCTACTCCTGATAGTTAAGGAATTTTAATTAGGACTTTGAAATCCAAACACAACAACAGCTCTGTGTGTGATTAAAAACTAAGGAGACCAGGGAGAACCCAGGGTGTCCGCAGTGAGCCTGGGTATCTGAGATCGGAGAGTGATGGAAGACCTGGAGTGAGTCCACCCCTCCTTGTGGCAAGAGGAGGGGGGCCTTCAGTGGCTCCAGAGCCAGTGTCGGGTAGCGGGGAGCGTGCGGTGCCCACATGACCTTCCCGCTTCACAGGCTGATTTTGATACCACTACCATCAAACATTCTTTTAAATTATTTGTACTGAATATAGGTAATGCAAATCATAATCTGAAGGGATTTTTTTTCTATAAAAATATTAAAAATGTGTTTGTCTTTCTTTAATGGACCATTGCCATCTTGCTCTCTGTATTTCTATCATAAATTCTGTGGTTGTAGCTTCTATTCACTTTTTTCTATTTTTTACTCACTTTTATGTATAGTTGAGAGGTTTTAAAGGCACTCTCATTTGCTGAATATAAAAACTGAAGTGTAACTGAAATCCTTAGAAGAGCAAACTATGTCTATCACGCACCATTACCTTCTACATTGTTTGTGATTACTGGGCTTGAACGTAACAAAAGGCTTCGTTAGAAACCAAGGGCAGGATCCCACCTTTTTGAAAGAATCTATTAAACAAAACAAAACCCATGAGATTTAGGGGAAAAAACAAAGAAAGAAACATCTGACCCATTTTTAGCATGCTAAAATAAACCACCAGCACCATCCATCAGGAGATTTCAGACAATGGCACTAGCACAAAGACTTCATCCAAATGGAAAGGTGATTTGAGTTGAACTGTTGGGATGCCTCAGCCTTTAATTAATTCATTAGTTTAATTAATTCATCAGTTATGGCCCAGTTCAAACTTAAAAACTTTTCTTATATGCAAAATATACAAAAATACATGTGCATGTGTGCATGTATATATGTGTGTGTATATATATGTATCTACATGCTATAGAGTGGGGCAAACACAAACACACTCATACACAATTAAGCCACATTAAGGTGAGTCTAAAAACACATATACAGACTTTTTCACATGTTAGATAGGGCTGTTAGATTTTTAATGACAACAAAGAAACTATGATCAGTTATAAGATTTACAGTGGCCAAATGTTTATGAACCTATTTCAGTTAAAGCATTACCTCTATTTTGAACAAATAAATAACTTTATAGAGCCCATGACAGATCAGAGTTGCGCTCTGATTGTATCATCCAGCATATCCAGCAAGTTTTTATGTACTACCATTGAAATAGGAAAGTAGTGACTTAAAATTAACATAAGAATTACTAAAGATAACCGTGAATGTCCTAGCTGTCATCACAAATTCTAAAACTCTGATGATTGCAGTCTTTACGTGAGTTCCTTTCAGAAAATAAGGTTTTGCAAAAAGAGAGTGTATAATACATGCATATAATTGTTTAACTTGTAATCTGGATTAAAAAATAGAAAGAATGACAGCAGGTTTTGTTCTTTTTGTTTGTTTGTTTTTACTAGTAAAACTGGTTGGTATTATTGGTTACATACTTCTACCTTCCTCAGCAGTTTCCTCTAAATGTTCAGTTTGCACTTATCCAATCAAATGAACACACAGCAGGAGTGACTTTATAAAAATGATCCTTTACCCAGTCCCTTATGTTATCCTGGCCCATGTCAGTGTTTTGAAGGTATGATTTTAGGTGGCAAGAAATAAGTGAAAACACTGAAACTCCAAGCCAAAGCATTTTATTCATTCTATGTATGAACTTACTCTTGTCATAACTACCCCCAGCATTTGGGGAAGAGGTGCAAATTAGGACTATAATCCCAAGAGTTGTGCTCTTAATATAGATATCCGTAGCTGCTACAACATCTGTTGTAGAAGCTGGTTAGAATCAGCACTACTTAGTTTTAAAGAAAGATCAAAATGGTCTTTACTGTCTTGCTTTGGTTCTGTATTAAAAGTGAGATATTTTATTCAGCAGTTTTCCATCTTGTTTTGACACAACAGGACTCATGATGGGTGATGGACAGGTGGATGATTGAGTTGTTTTTGAGATAAGAACTGCTTAGTGGAAGAGTTGTGGAGCAAAGCAGCCAATAAAACCATCTACAAAGAATAATGGACAGTGATGACAGAGCTATAAGCACAGCAGGAGACAGTTTTATTTCCCTTTCCTGTCTGCACTTTCCTCTGCATTAGCAAGGATTGGGTCAACACCTGCAATATAATGCACTTTAAATCTCATGCAAGATCACCCTGCTCAAGAGAAAAAGGTTCTATCAGATTTGCCTTCAACTTTGTGGAGCCTTTGTGATTGTGTCACTACCTAACAAAACACATAGGTCTGGGCATCACAAGAAGAGATAAGCCAAACTATGACAAATTCTTAGCATCTGGTAATCCCAACCTATTTACATATAGAGATAAAAAGATCTAATCAAAATGAGAGAACCTTACTTCTCCCTCAACAGCAAACAGAAAAAGTGCTGAGTGGACACATTTTTAATTTCTAAATCCTAATTTTAGTTTCATTTCCACATTCCCAAGTTATTGAAGAGAGAAGAGTAATGGGAGTACAGGAGAAACCCTGGCTTGAGCCTCAGCTGCTGGTGCTCTTAGGCAAAATTGGAAATTTGAAGAGAAGCCTAATTTTATGAGACTAAAAATTTCCTGGGAAATAACTCAGGCTGAGAGATACTAACAAAACCTCTTTCTTTGGAGGGCAAGAGCAAAGAAAGCCAGTCATTAAGATTGTCCCAATGGATATGTCGCTGAGTGGAGTATTTCATAAATTGAAACCAGAAATTCTGCTTTGCTAAGAACTCTACAAGACACAGACAAACCATCATGGGATGTAAGAGTTTCCTGGGCTGGTTTTACTTGTTACTTCTTCAAACAGGTTTAAAACATTTTTACATTCAGTGTCCAGTTAATGAGGGCAGTGAGAAATTGATTTGCTCTTTAATTATGTAAAAAACAAAAGGTTCACTTATTACTTCATTTCCATTGTCTGAATCAGACCTGGCATTCTAGAAGTAGTTTACAAACCATCTCCGTTTTCTTTTGTACTTGTTCTTTTTCGGCATTATTGTGATATTTCAAAACTTCTAGGAGGCACATTAAGCCATTTACAACTTAGATAATAAAAGAAAAAAATTAGTGTCAGTAAACAGCACCATGCCATGTATTATTATTTTTAAGTTTTCAGTTAACTGTGATCACTGGATTTCAACTAAGAAAGGTACTCGACCTTGTGAAAAGAATCAACTGAAACAGATCTGTGTTAGCAAGGAGTTGCTGCTGTTGCTGTATTGTGATGCCATTTGGATCACTTTTATCAAATTCCAGTCGATGGTTCAGTACATTTCACAGGGAGTAAATATCATAAGATACCGGTAATGTTTCATTTCTCTTACATGCAGGTAGCAGAGTTACACCCTGGCTGGCCTACTCCTTTCTCAGACTCTTCTCCAAGACAGAGTAGTACCATCTGAAGACCCTCTATGTTAGAGCAACCTTTTAAGATGAGACCAGTTAATCCCCAACTTTGCCTTAGAGCCCTACACAGGGTTAGGGGCTATGCTGTTCCCATTTCCCATGTTTACATGAGTTTCTTCCTCTAGCCTCTCTGTCCTTCCTTCAGTTCCAGTTCCTCCTCTCCATGGAAAAAGGACTGACTGATTTGATTGGTGAGATGAGGAGGATTTGGTGCCCATTGTTCCACTGGTCTGTGTTCCTCCTTTGGTTAGCAGCCCATGCCCTGGGCCTCACTCAGTGTCCCTGCTCTCAGAGCCCTGTGGGTATGAGACTCTGGTTGTCCCTTGCCACTTATCTGTGTAAACATCCTGCATACCCTGTATTTCTAAAAGAAGTTTTCCGAGATCTCAACTCAGGCAACAGCTATTAGGAAGTCTGTGCACAGTCCAAAGCTCCAGGGTATTGTCCCCAGAGAAGATAATGGACCTGACAGGTTCCCAGGACCTCACACAGGGAGACTATGGCAGAAGAAAAAGGAAAAAGAAAAAAGAAACTGTGGATGACATTTGGCAGTTGATTGAAAATGTTTATGAGCATGTGAAAGACATTCCTTGGAAGCTCACAGAAAGACTCAGAGGAGAAAATTCAGGAGGAGGCGTGGTGAGCTTGTGAACTGTGGGTTCAAGCCATTCAAGCCATTATTATATTTGGGATTTCAGACTAGTGAAACCTGGGGAAATTTAGGTTACCTGTACGTACATCAAATAAGTTGTTAAAAGCAACATATTTGTTTAAAGTACTTTGTTTTGGATTATATAATTTAACTGTAAGAATATGTCTGTGGTAGACAAGATAACCATAACTTCTCTGTTTCACATGTACGAAACTGAGGCATGGAAGGCTATGAAGTTGCCCTATGTTACATAGCTGGCAAGGAGTGGAGAGGAATTTTAAAATATGTATGTTCTCTCATTTATAGAAAGATTCAATAATGCATTCTGTAGAATTTATCAAGCCTACAAATTCTCCATCAGAGAAGTATTTGTACAAAATTTTACACGAATACAGAGTTACTTAAATGTAACTGGCTTCAAAAAGAGAGAAATAGTTTAGGGCTTAGTAATTGTGATGGACAGACTTTAAGATGGTTCCCAGTGATCCCTGCCTCCTGGTAATCACACCTTTGTGTAGTCATCTCCCTTTGAGTGTGGATGGCACCTGCAACCTGGCTCTAGTAAACAGGATACAGCAATGATGTTGGGTGTCACTTCTGTTATTATATTACACAGGGTTGTAGTTTCCATCTTCTAGCAGACTCCCATTATTGGCTCTGTCTCTTGCTGGCTTTGATGAAACAAACTGCCATGTGAAAAGTCCTACATGGCAAGAAACTGAGGAAGACCACCAGTCAACAGCCAGCAAGGAATTGAATCCTGCCAACAACCATGTGAGCCTTGAAGTGGATCCTTCCTCAGTCCAGCCTCAGATGAAACCCCATCCCTGATGGACACCTTGACTGCAGCCTTGTGATACGCTAAAGCAGAGGCCTCAGCAAAGCCATGCCACAGAAACGATTAGGAAATAAATGTGTTGGTTTAAGCTGCTAAGTTTATGATAAAGTATTATGCAGTAATAGTAATTAAAATAATAATTTATCTATTTTCTTTTCAATAAAACAAGAATCCTCCTGTAGGTTAAAGCTATAAGCTGGCCTAATAACTATGTTTGCTGTTATCCCCCTGTTTCATATGCTACCCTAACTTTCACCAGGTAATAGAATGAGTACTTGTGCCTGGTGATCTTGTACAGCAGACATAGTTGTCTTATTGTGTTAATCTCTTACCTCCCTGGCAGAATTTAATGCTCAGCTGTCTACTACCAGGCACTGCAAGGCCAAAATCATTTATAATAGATTGTTTAAGAATATTTCTGTATTAACAGGTCCTTGTGGCATAAACATTAATTGAAAGCATAACTCAATCTCAAGGTACCTTATGGAACATTTATCGTGAATAGCTTTACCAAAGCCTGGAAACAAGTGATCAGAATTCTCCTCTGATGATGTATGCAGCCCAGGACTGTTGTGACAGATGAGGGAAAGAAGGGAAAGAAGAAAAAGATATCAATCTCCTTATATTATTCCCAGGCAACTTTTCATTTGGGGCATCTATTTTATTAAATGTCTTTTATTCCTCTTCTTTTCGTGCAAGAAGTGGAAATGAGAAAGAAATTGGTTTAATCATTTTCTGAGAAATCAGCTAAATTCTAATGTTGTTTGATCACATGCAGTTGCAAAAATGTCAAGTGCATTTCCATTTAGAGTGCTTGCTTAAACAGCCGTGCAAAATGGGGAACACCCGAAAATCAGCATATATCATAAGAGAGTTTTGATTTTTTTCCAGGACACACTTGCATTAATCCACTCTGTTACTCTTGAAAATAATGCATTTTTCCAGCACATCATTCCTTAAATGAGGGTGATCCATCACCGCTGGAGATTCACCAGTGAGGCACATTAATAAAAGCAGACAGCTTCAGTTGTGTTTTCTTTGGTAAGGTTTGCTCCTCATGAGTACATTTGGCTGCTTATGCCAAAAATCCAACCCAGATGTTTCTACCACTTCTATTTTCCTTTCTAGGACATTTCCCTTGATAATAGTCTATCACAATTCAGTCTACTCTTTATTAAGGAGCTGTTCATCACAAAATATTCTGCGTGACGTAGTGAGATGGAATTTTTCTCCCCTCTTCTGAAAACTGAAGAATTAAAAGTGTGGTACTAGACATCCTATTCTATGATTAACTCAGAACTATTATGTGATTAAAACACACATTCAAACATCCATTTGAATAATCACCAATGAGGCTCAGATGTGGAGTTTAAACAAATTTTACATTTTTATTGCATGGTTTTCAAATCTTAAATATTTCTGGATCATTTGCTTCTTGCAAATGGGTAATAATGTGCTATATGGGAGAACTGAATATTTAAATTTCAGCATTTAATTAGATTAAGAATTAGCTAAGTGATGTTTTATTGAATGAGAAATTATATGGTATTTCTTGTCCTAATCAAAACCCATTTTTTTCATTCCAAAATATCTGTATAAGTACATCACATGTTCAGGCAGTACCACTGATTTTGCAGTTTAATCTTTAAGTCACACACTATATTTTAGAATCTAGACATTCTGTAGGGTGGGGTGAATTCTCCAGCATAGCTACATCTTAACTTTAATGAAAAGATTTCATTTTCTCTGAATATTCATTCTGACAATTCCATACTTCAACTAAGTATAATGATTGAAATGAATGTCTATGCTTATAGTGTTGCATCAAATATCTACTCACCTCAATAATACTGAAAGTAAAAATGTCTTAATCTATAAATTAATAAATAATCAGCACTCAATTATATGTTTATGAAATCTAGAGAAATATAAAAATATACAATAAGATACATAGAATCTCCCTAGAACATACCACCTTTTTTTTATGTTATTCTTAGTAAATAGAGTCAAAGGAATTCAATCAAGTAAAGACAATTGATGAAATATGTGTTGATTAATCATAGCAATATACTTCCATGGTAGATCTACGAGGCCATGCATTATTTGAAACATAATTTACAAAATATTCTCAGTAGAAATAGTGTTGAGTATCTAATTGCATGAAGTTGCCAAAAGATGGGGAGGAATTTATTTTTTTCTTCCAGTTTTATTGAGATATAACTGACATACAGCAACTGTATAAACTTGAGGTGCACAGCATAATGGTTTGTGTGACAAACCAGCACACAAATCAGCATAAGCTGATTGTCACAGTAAGTTTAATGAACATCCATCATCCCATATAGTTAAAAATAAAAGAAAAAGAAAAAATTTTTTCCTTGTGGTGAGAACTCTTAAAGTTTACCCTCTTAATTTTCATATACAACACAAAGCAGTGTTAATAATATTTATCATGTTGTATGTTACAGCCCTAGTACTTATTTGTCTTATAACTAGAAATTTGACCTTTTGATTGTCTTCATCCAGTTTCCCCTCCACCCACCCCTGCCCCAGGTAACCACAAATCTGATCTCTTTTTCTATGAGTGTGTTTGCTTGTTTGTTTGTTTTTAAAGTATAATTGATGTACACCACTATGGTAGTTTCCAGTACACAACATAGTGATTTGATATTTCTATACATTATAAAATGATCATGATCAGTCTAGTTACTATCTGCCACCATACAAAGATATTACATTATTATTGACTATATTCCCCTCACTGTATGTTTCATCCCTGTGACTCATTTATTTTGCAACTGAAAGTTTGTTCCTCTTCCTCTCCCTCACCTATTTCATTCATCAGGTTTTAAAAGAGAAGAATGTTACCATAAGACCCAGATTTAAAATCAGGAAGAGTCATATGTCCTCATATAAAGAAAAGCTGGCCTAAAGAAAGAAAGAATACATTCCAACCAATTGAGGAAGTCCACACGAGAAAACCTACTAAATAAATGAGTTGGAATGTTCAAAGGCAAATGCTTAGTATGAAAAGGAACATGTTGTGAAACAAAGGAGGCCCCTGGGAACAAATAAACTCGTGTACTTGGTTTTTCCCTACAATTTCCTGAGGTTGGATATGAATTTCATAATGTCTCAGAGCACCAAAGTTCAAATTAGTAATACTAAATTTTTTATCAAGGTAGAAGTTACTACAATATACTGAATATAGTTCTCTGTGCATATAAACTTGTTTATCTCTTTTATATATAGTAATACTAGTTTTTAATCACCACTAGAGTTATTCTCTAGAAGGTGACAAGCAAGTGTCACTCTATCCAAACAACTAGAACATCCTGGGTAAGCTACAAAATCAGGGTTTAAAAAATCAGAGAATTGAGTATGTAAAGGAACAAAAAATGAACTAAAATCCTGAAAGTTATGAGCACTTGTGCACCTGATTTCACTACTAACAAAGATAGAAGAAGAGAAATATTTCAGAAATTAAGTGCAAGACATGTAGAAATCTGAGCAACTTTTAATTAACTTTCCACAGCAGGACATAGATCAATATAATGGATGAGAATCAAAAGCATCTCAGCCGCACAGTGAGTCTGCACCCATTCACTCAATCTTTCCCCAAGAATTAATCCATGATGGGGTACACTGAAGCCTGGAGACAAAGCGGCAGAGTTGAGAGAGATACCACTCAAGGTACCTGGGCCTTTTCCAAAGGCAAAGCAGCTATCTGCTGAGAGCTGGGTCTAGGAGGGAGTAATGAGAGAAATTCAGAGGTTCTCTGGGCTTTTGTCAACTACATAGAAGCAGCATGCCAAAGGCTGAGGACGGGACAGGAGAACAGAGAGAAATCCCTCTGAGAAACTGGCCCTTCACCAAGTATACTGCAGTAGTACAGAAGCCTAAGTAGGCTGGGCTGCAGGACAGGGAGATTTCCCAAGGAGTAGGACCAGAGAGCAAAGGGAACTTCCAAATGGCCCAGAAAGCTGGAAGCTGGATGTTAATGAAAAAGAGATTAGCAGACTCTTTCCAGTGCTCAAGATCCCAAGTCTTTCTAAAGGGAAGCATTTTAAGTCAGATCTTCAAAGTATTTTAAGTCAGTGATGAACTGAATTTAACTAAAACTGCAAGAAAACTCCAATATAGATTAGGCTGAGTTAGCCCTCATCACAAATGGCTGACATAAGATGGCCATTTGTCTTTATGGAGATAAATATTATTTACTTTGGTCTTTTATGTACAAAGTCTGTCATATAAATAATAATAACAATGAAGACAAATAAGCTATATGACCTTTGACGAAGAGAGGAAATAATCAATGGAAACAGAACTAGAATTGGCCATGATGCTAGCATTATCTATCAGACAGCAACTTTAAAATAACTGGAAAAAATATGCCTAGTGAAAAAGGCATGTACAGATGATGAATTTTAGCAGAGAGGTGGACATTATAAAAATGAAGAAAATGAAATATGCAATGTCAGAAATAATTTTTTCTATGGGATTAACAGAAGACCAGACACAACAAAAGAATCAATGAATTTGAAGACCTGTCAACAGAAATTATGTAAAGTGTAACCCAAAGAGGGGGAAAATGGCACAGAACACCTGAGGCCTGTGGAACAATATTAAATGGTAGGGCATTTTATGTGTAATTGAGGTCCCAGAAGATGAGAAAATAGAAAGTGGGCCAGAAGAACTATTTGAAAAAACTATTGCTGAGTTTTTTTTTTTCCACAAATTGATAAACTATATCAACCCATAGATTGAGAAAGCTCAACAAACCTCAAGCAGTGTAAATGCAAAGAAAACCATAACTGGTTTCATCATTCACAAACTGATGAAAACTAAGTATAAAAGAAACAGCTAAAGAAAAAAGAATCATTACATGGAGATATATTGGTAGCTGACCTCTCAGAAACAATGAGAACCAAATACAATTGAATGACATCTTTAAGTGCTAGGGAAAAAAAAGAACCATCAAAATGGAATTCCATATCAAGTGAAAATACTCTTCAAAAATGAAGTCAAAAAAAGACATTTTCAGACAGACAGAAGCCAAGCAGATTTCACTGCTAGCAAACCTGTACTGGATGGAATATTAATATCCTTCAGGAATCAACACCATAGGGAAGTCAGATATGAAGAAACCATTAAGGGCACTAGATAGTGTAAATATGGGTAAATATAAAATATCTTTTTACTTTAATTACATTCACACATAAAAATTTATCTTTAAATTTTTTTTAAAAATTGAAGTACAGTCAGTTAGAAAGTGTCAATCTCTGGTGTACAGCACAATGTCCCAGTCATGCATATACACACATATATTTGTTTTCATATTTTTATCCTTAAATGTTTTAAAAAGAATATTGGCTTATTAAAGCAATATGTTTCTAGCATATATAGAAGTAAAATATATTACAATAAGAGCATGGAATTATACCATTGTACTTTTTAGCATTGTTAATGAAGTAGTATAAATGGGAACAAATATGAAGATTATAGACAAACTCAACCATAATATATTAAATTAAAATGAGTTTGATTATATGCTGTTCCAAGAAACACAGTTTAAATAGTAACAAAGATATTGAAAATAAAAGCATGAAAAGATCCACATGCAAACACTAAGCACAAGGAAGTTGTCATGGCTATATTAACAAAGTGGTGATTTTCACTAAAGATATTTCATAATGATAAAAGTGTACACTCATTAAGAAGAGCTAGCAAATTTAAATTTATAATTACATAAGAACAAAACTTTCAAATATCTGAAGCACAACTTAAACACTAAGGGAAGAAATAGACTAAATTCACATACAGTTGGATATTTTAAGACCCTTTCCTCAGGAGTTGAAAAGATAAGCAGACAAAAATATCAGTAACATTATAGAAGACTTGAACAAGATTATCAACATAGTTGGCCTGATTGTTGTTTGTAGAGCACCATATCAACAGCTACAGATACACACTTTTTCTGTGAGCACACATAGAATATTCATCAAGAAAAACAATAGGCTTGGGGCATAAAATGAATCTCAATAAATTTCAAAGGATCAAAATAATACAGACTAGTGTTTCTGACCATGATAATATTAACTAAAAATTAATAACAATGTATCTCAAAAAATCAGAAAATATTTGGAAATAACACTTTTCAATGGCCCATTGTCAAGATGCAGAACTAGATCAGACTGGCAAGCTTCAGATGCTATTAGGAAACAAGATTTTGGGTATATAGCTATATAGTTGAGTGGACCTTCCTTTAAAAGCACAAGGAAATGATTAGACCTTCTAATGTGAAACAGAAATGTTCTTATATGTTTCATGATCACTTACAGGTTAATTCATACTTTTTGGTGCCTTGATTAACTATTTGTCTGAAATAATCTGGAATATTCTTTTATAATTACTTCCCATCTCCCCTATTTTAGTCTTCATCCTCAGTAAAACAATGTATAGCATTACCAGAACAGAATGGGCAGCAAGTGGTTAATTCATTTAGTTCCCCCAGAAGTCCACAATGCGATAGTTATCATTCTAAGAACAGAAAGTTTGTAAGGGTAGGTAGGCACCAGGAATGAATGTTATTAATGTAGTCAACTCATGATCACACTTGTAATTTAAATAATAGAATGTTGACATAGTTAAAAAATAAGTTCCCTAATATTAAACATAATAAAACAAGACAAATGAATGTAAAGAATGACATATTATGCAAAAATGAAACATAAAAGCCATAATGATTATTCAGTAAGTGCAGCTGCATGAAATTAATGTGCATAAAAATATTTTACTTTGATGTCTCTTTAGACTTGATGAAAATTGGTAAAGTATACAAAAATCAAAAGATTTTACATCTGACTGTAATACCTGCATCTATAGAATGATATCTGATCACAAATATTTTCTGTTAAATTACTAGTAAGTATTGGGCCTATTTTGCATAAGTAATAAATTGTCTCCTTTATTTGGAAGTTGTTTTTACTCTTCAGATTGTTTCTGTAATCAAAGTAACCTTGCTGTTCTATTTTATAAAAGCAATGCATGGATATTATTATATATATCATATATAGAAACGTCTAAACTGAAGGATTGTATAAAGGAGAAAATGAAGTTGTTCCTTAAATCACCCATCACTGTTCAACAGTCAATAAATATTCATTCAGACTTGTTTATGTACATAAACAGAAATTGGAAATATATATGTATATATGTATTAAATATTCATAAATGTTCATATAACTATAAATACATATATACACATATTATCCTATAATCTGATTTATTCACATAATTATGCAATGTAGTTGTATTTCAAAATGTAATATAGGTAATCAAATCCAATGTTTATAATTGCTATATGCCAGATATCTTTTTCAGCACTTGACATAAATTAATTCATTTTATCTTTGTTATAATCAGTGTGTTAGATACAATTATTATCCTCATTTACAGTTGAGAAAAATGAAGTGCAAAGAGGCCAAGTAAATTGTCCAGGATAACATCACTAAGAAGTGGAATAACAAAGGGTCTTCATCCTCTTTAACAATTGCTTGGCAGCCCAACATATAAATACACCTTGGTTAATTTAATTAATCCCATATAGATGAACATGTAAGCTAATTCTACTCTTAAAATAGATGTTGCAATAAACATTCAGTACATATAGCTTTGTATATTTGTCCAGTCATTTTCATAGGATAATTTTGTAGGATAAATATAGCGGGTGGGCTCTAGGAGATTAGAAAGAGAGAGAGATACACATATATATGTACATATATGCACGTACAGTTAGGCCTTGATCACATAGTGGGGCTCAGGGGCACTGACCTCATCCATGTATAACATTATACCAGGCCCTCCGTATTCAAGGTTCCTCTGTATCTGTGGTTTAACATCTGTGGATAGTGTAGTACTGTAGTATTTATTGAAAAAAAATGCACATATATGTGGACCTGTGCAATTCAAACCTGTGTTGTTCAAAGGTCAGCTATACATAATAAAACAAAAGAAAAACAGTTTTCATTCCTTGAAAGACTATTGGTGAGGGTATGTATGGAGAAATATAAACTTTGATGATAAATTTTATATATACATATAGGTATGTTATACAGGTGTGTATTCTTACAAATAGCTTTTATACAGACACATACCTATGTATCATGTAAGTATTGTGTATGTATCATGTGCATATCACATGTATATGTAGGTATATAAACATAAAATTTTAAATCAAAGTGTATTTTTCATACACATCTTTACCAATAACCTTTGCCAAAAAATCCCCATGAAATTGTGTTTCTTTTACTATTAGTGATATTATGAATCTTTTCATAGCGTTTATTAGCAATTTGTTCTTTCTTTCCCAAGGATATTTGATCCTGTGTTTACTTCTGCTCTGGGAGACTGCTGTTTCTACATTTGTGGTTGAAGTTGGGTAACTATGCTTCTAGGCTACTCATTGCTCTCAAAAGGAAAGTACTTGTTCCCTACAATTCATCTATAGTTAAAATAAAAGTGCCTGAGAGTAGGCCTCTGTGGGAAGAACACCTGCCTGGAATGCAGGAAAATAGATGCATAAGCCCCCACGTGTGATGTGCCGGCCTCTATTTGTAATGCAAAGTTTGTTAATAAGAGCCAGCTGTCTCTTACAGAGCCAGAGAGTTCCCGCTCAGAGCATGTTTACTAAAAGGCCCTCTCAAGATGACAACCAACTGGGCAAGTGTCCTCAAGCTGTTTTTAGATGAAAGAAAAGAAGGTAAGTGGGGTTAAATATAACATTTTATAGAACTCCTGCTGAACAACTTCAGAAAGCTTTCCAATAAATTTAAGGTGGTACTCAATAAAGGAAAACTTAATTCTACTTAGAAATTGCTTTCAAGACCCTTAAGAGCCTTCATTTTTCCCTTCATTTGGACCATTTCATCAAAGCAAGTTCTAATCAGTTTTAATCTAGTGATGATGCAGATCTCTTTACTTGTTCAAAATATGTATCAATTACCTGTTTTTCAGTCTTATGCAGGAGTGTTTAAAGATCATTTTTCCTGGATATAAAAATGAATGTCTTGAATTTTTCAAAGTAAAATGTTACTCTTACCCAATGTGTGTGTGTGTTAAAAGGCTTTAAACAAAGGATAACATACATTTTATCTGGAAAGACACAGGAGGCCAGTAAGAAATGCTGTTTTTCATAGAATGAAAATTGTGGAAGAGAAATTAAGCAAATTGTTTAATGTATGGATTGTAATTTGGAATATCCTGAGAAACTGGACCTAGATAGAAGAGATCCTTTAGAAGGAATTGATATGGTAAACCGTGTCAGCTGAAGCAGCATTTTACTTATTAGGAAATCACAGATTCTGAGCAGTCTAAACTATTAATTTTCAACTTATAGAAACTTTGCAGAATTCTATGGATATACTAAGTTATTGCACAAATTTGAATGAGATCCAAATGCAAATCAAAATGTAGTATAACAGAGTTGTTGCTTTACATTTAAAGACTTCTTAAAAATTAGTAACGAAAAAAATGATGGTCCAAAGGAAAATACAGTGAGTAAAAAAAAATAAAAAGTATGGAATACATTTTATAAAATACCAGTTGCCAGGACATGAAGTTTTGAAATTTTCCTTTTCAGTATGAAAGGTTGAATGATATATTGTTGAGATCACTAGCTCATAAGTGAGAAAGATGTAGGCTCTAGCTTTGTGACCTAAACCAAGATACTTATGGCATTTCTTTATTTATAAAAGAAAGGTAGTATTAGTTCTTACCTCAGAGTGTTCTGTGCTTTTTTTTTAAAGGAGTGCTAATAATGAGATATTTTTCATTCATTATTTAGCCAAAGAATTAAGTGATGCTATTCAATGTTTGCATGATTTTGAGAAATGAACACACCATATTACATGTAGAAGTCCAAACTGAATCATCCTGCCATACTAGAAGGCAAGTTGGCAACATGAATCAATATGGGAAGTAATCCCATTTGTAGAATCCATAATAAGGAAATAAGAAAAGAATGAAAAGTGTATTTGCAAGGTTGTTTGCTAAAAAAATTCCTTATAGCAGCAAAAAAGAATTCTAAGACTATAAAATTCAGGGATATAACCCATTGTACATGTACATAATGGACTATAACACACCCAATAAAAATAGATGGTGGATTGATTTAATTACATGGAAAGATGTTTGTGCTGTATTGTTCAATGAAAAAAAGATTAAAACAATTCACATAGAATAGTCCCATTTTTAAAAGGTTTAAGATACATACTTTTTTAAAGTTTAGAATATATGTGAAAAATCTTGTCAGTTATTTCTAGATAGTGAGATTTGAGTTGTATTTTACTACTTTTTCTAATTGTTCACTAATCAATGTATTTTGTTTATATACTTTTTGAACTGTGTACTATATATTACAATAATGACATATATGATACATACTATATATTACAATAACAACACGCTTTGCTATGTAAAGCAGTACATGTAAATACCTGTTTACATAGATTATATAATTCTATGACAATAGCAGTTAAATTAAACCTATTGAACTGCTATTTCTTAGTAATTTCTTGAGGTCTATTTGCCCTGTCCTTAGTAAGGTAAGCTAATTACAAAGATGGAGGAAATTTTTAAAAAATCTGACCTTCTCTCCTAGCTCAACCTTTCCCCTTGTGAGAAACATCTGAGCATTTCTCGTGTTTTAAAAATGTTGGAAAACACACTGGTCAGGTTGCAAAGAATAAAAGTTTACCTTGATAATTTTGCTAAGGTTTCCTAACTCTCTTTTACTTAAAAGCATAGAAATCAATGCTAGGTCACGCTTCCATTTATTGATCCAAGAAATGTTTATGGAATATGTACTGTGTGCCAGGTACAGACATGGAGTTGAAGCCTGAGTGTAAATGATGCCTGGATGCATCAGTTGGTATCTAAAACAAGAGTGATGCTAATGATTAAGGGAACCTGGTCATGAAAGAAAGAAATGGTATTTGCATTATTTTCCTCCCAATCACTAAGATACAGGAAGCAACTCAAAAAAAAAAAATTTATTCAAGGATTGATAGTCCGCTGAGCTTATTTAACAGTATTATTTTAAAATTTTCTGTTGACCTTTATTTCCAACTGACAAACTTTTGACTACCAGATTTTATTTGAATATTATTTAAAAAGTTACAATGATAGCATTCCCATTACTCATACACAGAGAGTGGAGAGAAACAGGGAAAGGATGAAACTATCATAGTATTTGGTAAGTCCCAGGTGAGATACTGTACATATATCAAAATCCCTTTCTAAGGGATGTTATGTATAACTTCAATATACAAGAAAAACCATCTTACCTAATCATGACTGGCTGAGCTAGAATTTGTGAATTCAGTACAATGACTTTTCTTAGTGAATTTGTTGCTTTCTTTATAAAATGCAGATTGTGAAGAGAAATGAACAACCACAGGAGGCTCAATTCAAGTTTGTTGAGTCAATTTATTTAAATTCAACAAATGTTTATTGAACACCCACTGGGTGTCAAATCTTGGTGCTGGAGTAATTGATTCATAATAGTTTGGATGGTCTTCAATTAAGAGAGTTTGCAATATTTTCTTTGCTGTCAGTGTGGTTGGGTGGGGTTCTGAGATAATTAACATATAAAAATCTTATGAATTCCTAGAGGAATGATACAGAAAGATAAACAAATGTTATTCTCTGAACTCATAACTATCATTTCTTTTGTGACAACCTATTTGTCAGAAAATTGTGCCTTAAAAACAAATATGGAAAACTCGTAGTTTATAACAAATGCAGATGAAAATCAAATTTGCAAATTATTTTGAGACTTTACAAAAATCTTGACAAATCAACATCTGCTCCAAGAAAGTTAGTCAGACATGCTAATAAATAAAGATGAAATTATGCATAAAATCATGAGGCTAAATGAGACTTTAGGATGTATCTTTATTTTTTGTCCTCTCAGAAAAACTATATCAAATTCTTCACAGAAGATTTGTTTATTCTATTCATGCAAACTTCCAAAAGAAGAGATTTTTTTTTTCAAAGCTCTGATGGGAGATTCATTTTTTCACTAAAGTAATATTTGTTGAATTCTATGGCAAGCCACTTAATATCTCCTCATATGGTCAAAACCTATTAAATTTACCATTTACTTACCAATTTATTTTTTTATTATTATTATTGAATTATCACTTCTCACAGATTATTCTACAATGTTTCACACCCTTGTGCCTCTCTTCAGTACCCTTTTAAATCTACTTTTAAAATTCTCCTATAGTTCTTTTAATATGAACAAGGTCTAAGCACCTAGAATTCAACCAGTGTATATGGTCATAGTAGCTCAACTCTTACAATAGCAGAAGCACAAAAAACAGGAATCCAGGTTTGCAATTTTATGTCCAGTTTTGTCACACCAATGGTTTATCTGAATTCTAGATACTGTGGAAGGAAACTACTAACATAGGATGCTTGGGTAGTTCAGATCTGGCACGTAAGGTTGCACTCGGGTTAAGCGAGGTGCCCATGGGTAAAAAGGAAGAAAAGTAATTCCAATAGAAAAGTCTCTGAGAAAGCCATTGACAACTTCGCCTGTTCATTTGCTTCCCATGACGCCCTTTGTTTTAGAAAACAGGTCTTCTCTCAGCGCTGGGCAAATCCCAAATCCACCCCAACGAAAATTGTATACATTTGGTTTTCACTAAGAAGGGCCTATGGAGATAGGGCTCCCTTCTGGGACCTCAAATACTCAAATTCTGATACTCAAACACTCTCTACCCTCCCACTCCCCACCCCCTGCCAAAGTCCCAGAAAAGGGATTTTGACTGCCATAAATAGGCATAGCTTGGCAGCAGCTCCAGAAGTAACCACATGATAACACATTTACTCCAGAAGAAAGGGATTTATGCATTTTAGTGGCACAAGTAAATGTCTGGCATCTCTTTATGTACAAAGACGGAGGAAAGCCGTGATAGGGACGAGGTTCATTAGCATAGGAATGTTTCTGCCTTCTGGCTTACCTTAATCCTTTCCTTTCTAAGGCAATGATAGAATTTACTGTATATTTTATAAATAAAGAAATGGGATATTGGGAGAGGGTGGAGGCAAGAGTGAAGGATTTGATTTCAGGGGCTAAATCTATCAATGCAATAAAAAGCTGGGAGTGAAGGGAGAAATTGAGAAAAAGAAAACTTGGGATGGAAAGAATGGTGGGTGAGGTGTGAGAGACTCCAAACGACTCGTGGAGAATGAATGGGCTATTTGAGATGTGTCGCCCTGGGCTCTTCAGGACACATGAGTAAAGAATGAAGTTCTTTTTACCTACATGAGTTGTTGTCCAGTGCTTCTCTAAATGTGCCTGTGCAGAAGCAGAACCCCAGTGCCCCAGGGTTTATGGGCTGTAATGTAGTACTCAGTCTATCTGTATTTCTCCCTCTCTAAATTTTAAACTTTTTAAGGGCAGTTCTGTTTTACTTATCTTTGATTTCTGGCCAGCAATGAATAGATTGTGTGATTACTTCAACATGTTGGATGCTACATTGACATTTCCAAATGCAAACCTTTTATTACAATATTTTAATAATAATTTTCTCTTGAAAGCATTAATATATTTGTGTTACCTTAAATATATAAATCAATGTATAAACATATACAGATATAGACATAGGCATAGATATATTCAACATATGTCTTAAAGGTATATATGTTGAAGGTACAGTCAGAATATTAGACTTTATTCTTAAGAAACATTACAAAGTTGTGATGATTTTGTGCTTGTAAAATCATATCTTCTACCTCTGAAGTTATACTATTTGGCAGTTACTATTTGAATAAAGGTATAATGTACATACTCTAATATTGAGGTTCTGAAACATTTTAAAATACCTTTTAAGTTTTATTACATTCTAAGTCTAGAATATCACCTAAGAAAATAATGTTTAATTCAGAAAATAAATTTATGTGCAAAGATATTCATTGAGCATTGTTTCTTGATATTGAGAAATTGGAAATATCCAAAATATCCTAAAAAGAGAATAATAGTTTAGTTAAATCTGGTATAATTTTAAACCAAAATAGCTAGAAAATGTTTTGTTATGATGTTGCTGAAGAAGGCAAGATTAAACGAATATAAGTGTATATAAAACAATCTTAGCTAACTTTAAAGTATAGATAGGAAATGATTAGAAAGTTAATGCAGTTGAATGTTAATGGTTTTTTAGTGTTCGTTAAACTGGGTTATTTTTTCTTTACTTTTACATTTCTATATTACCTATATTTCTATAATTATATAACTTTTGAAATTAAAAATAACTAAAAATCTTATTATTAAGGAGTAATTACAACACTACTTCAATTCTATTAGTAAAATTTCTTTTTCATATTTCTTATATGCCTAATAAGTTAACCTGCATAACTATCATTCAGTCAACATATTCTGAGCACATTCTGTGTATGAGACAGTGTTTTAGATGCTGAGGGCACAAAGTGCCAGGCTTTGAATTAGTAATCTCTCCTGTGTTACTTCTTGAAATAACAAAAAATGACAAGATAATTATATGTATTATGGGAATTTAAAAAATGTAGTGTACTATCTTTTTGCATATGTTGGGTATTAAAAATACATGTAACATTCACAGTAAAATATCAAAAAAAATATTAGCTACAATTAAGTTCCAAATGACATTTTAGAAGTAAGCCAGCCTAAAAGTAAGTAATAAAAATCATCCTTACGCTAAACCTTCCCCATCAAGAGAGAATCAAACTAAAAGACACAAAGAATTTAAGAAACAAAAAGTCAACAAACCAAAATCAACCTTAGAGTTTAGTATCTTCTACTTCTTGTACAGTCTATACTCACTCCTTAGGTGATTTCATCCAGTTCAGTGGATTAAATTCCATCTTTAGGTTCATGTCTCCAGATCTTATATATCTGGTTTAGATCACCCCCTGGAATTTCAGACATCCATCCAACAAGCTCTTTATTCTCTTCACTTGGATATCTAATTGGCACCTCAAACCTAACATGTTCAAAACTGGCATCCTGAGAGATTCCCCCAGAACTGTTCTTTTCACAGCTTTTAGTTCTGTGTTCTCAGAGACTTAGGTCAAAATCTTGATGGTCTCCCTTATCTTCTTTTTTTATTCATTCACACTCCTGTCTGATCTGTCAGCAAATCCTGTTGGCTCTACCTTCACAATATTTCCAGAATCTGGACAATTCTCTCTACCTCCACTACTACCACCCATCTCTTACCTGAGTCATGATCTCTCTGTTTCTGTCCTTAGACTCTTCTCATTCTCTTCTCCAAACAGATACCAGAGTGATGGTGTCAAAATCTAAGACAATGCCTCATCACTGTTCAAAACCCTCCACTGGTTTCCCCTCTCACTCAGAGTAAAAGCCGAATCCTCACAAGGCCCTGGAAGGCTCCCTGGGATTTGCCTCTCTCCCATCGCCTCTTTGACTTCCTCTCCTGTTCACCTCATGCTGGTTCACTCTACTCTGTCACACTGTTCTACTTGTTATTCCTTAAACAACAAGTGCTCACTTCAGGGCATTGGCACTGTGCCTGGCTTCTTTCTTTTAATAGCTACAGGGCTCACCCCCAATCTCCCTTTTGATCTCCCCTCAAATGCCCCCTTCTCAAGGAGAACTTCTCTGGCCACCCTGGCCAAAATTGCAACCCCCACCTCTCGCACTGATTTTTCCTTACTCCTCTCCTTGCTTTGTTTTTTTCACTAGCATTTTTATTTAATTATTTTAATATCTTATACCCTTCCTTCCCCAAAATCCTCTGCCTCCCCAATATCCTCTGCCCTCATGAAGGCAGATATTTTTGTCTGTCTTGTTCATTGCCACATCTCCAGTGCCTAACAGAGATGCTTGGCAATAGCTGATACACAACAAATATTTCTTAAATTAATTAATGAATGACCCATGGGATGATGGTGGTAACTTGGGTAGAAACCTGAGTAGAGTCAAAAGAGGGACTGAAGGAACATGCTTGTTTAAGAATTGGGGAATATAGCTAAGTTATTTTTCCCATCAAATGGATTAATAGATGGTGAAAATAAATCAATAATGGCCAGTTTGGGTTATTTCACATTCTCTACCAACCAGCCTCACTGTGAAAATTGGCTCATATCTTCTGAGATCGAATTGCTTTGGATTGGTCAGTTTCTGACAGTCTTGCCACAACCAAGTTGTTCTCCCAGCTCCTGCTCCCAGATGATACTGAGTTAGACATGGGGCTCTTCAACAATATCTGGACACGGGGGGACATTTTTCAATGTCTTTGAATTTACACAATCAAGAGTAAATTTCTGAAGAGTATAAACACAATTATTGGCAACATCTACATTTGCAGGACTTTGAGCTGGAAACAATTTGGAAAAGATATAGTATATTCAGTGTTGAGGGATCTAACATTTTCAGTAATTGGCTGAAGATGGAAGCATAGTAAGAAATTTTGATTTAGAAGTTACACTTAGTTTTATATTTCAATAAGAATGATAGGTTTTTTTTTTACTATGTTTTATAAAAATCAACTGTTAGATGCAGTAAGCTCAAGCAAACATAAATATGATCTCTTTTTTCTATCTCAGGCTCAAGTGACAATGATTCAGAAGTGCCATATTCAGAATATAATTCACAGATAATTATGTTCCATATTTGTAGGGAATCTAGTACATAAATTCTTAAATGGAGCAGTTTAACCAACTTTAAAAGAATGGACAGCTGAATGGAATTGTGATAATATAATGTAGAAGCATAAAAATTGAAAGAGTATAGTCGCCTTGTAAATTTGCTCCATTTCATATTTATGTTCTCTCCTCTATTTATTGTATCATATATCAAATGATTCAGCTTCCTTGGAAACCCATTTTTATAAGAATAGTCCTAGTGATACAGCCATGGTAAATCTGGAGTAAGAACTTAAAGATACATGACCTCCTATATACTCCAGATGGCCTTGTATGATTTCTTCAATCGTTTTGAAATGCAAAGAAGCTCTATGGACATCAGTCAAATGGTGACATTTAAATGTTCACTAACCTAAGATTTTCTTGGATGAGGAAGGCGTCTGGATAAATGTGCACATTTGGAAAGCAATGGAGTCCCAGCATCTGCCACACAGCTCTGTAAAATAGCCAGAATGAGTCATGAACGATCTGATGAGCTCCCACACAAAAGCAAATCATGTTGCACCTTGAGTCAATTCTTCATCTTGAGTGTCAAATTAAAGTGGTTAATATATCCATTGGTCTTAGCAATGGCTTGATAACTGTTGATAAGACTGGATCATTTAAATTGCCACTGAATTTCCCCCTTCAGTTACTTTGCCATGATGAGTAAAAGGCTCCCTACATTTTGTAAGGTGTCTAAGGCTATGTTTCATGATGAGATGTATGAAGCATTTAATATTACGTTACTAAAAATATATTTTCATTCAGTTCTTATATATAATTTTAAGATATATATAAAATATATTGTTTTATTCTTCTGCCTGTTGCTAATAACCACTTTGTACTTTGAGTAACCATTACAGAATATTTATATTTATCCTTCTATTACATATTTTTGGTCTTCCTTAATCTCATTCAAGCATATTCTTTAATTATAGAAATAAAAATGATTATTAGCTTATTTCACAGAGAAAGTTTTTTTTTCCTTTATCTGTAAAAATAATTCAGATTGTAAAATGTTTATAACTTACAAAACAGTTGTTTTACAAAGCAGCCATATGCCAGGAAATTGTTAAAGCCAAAGCACATCTTTGCATGGCACTAATTTTACTCAAAGGTGAGTATAAAACAAAATTTTATTACACCTAATGCAATATATTAAAGAATAGAACTAAAAAGTCATATGTATTTTTTATTTAAAAACTGGGAAATCAAGGAAATTTTGTGTTTGGGTAGCTGGTTCAGACTTAGCCCAAGAGTGCCAGGGTTACATATCCATACCCTAAAACCTTGAGACTTACATAGAAACTATGAGACACACCAAATGCATTATTTAGGTTTTTAAAAAATCACTCTAACAACTGTTAGGTAGGTAGGGCAGACGTTTAACAATCTCATTTTACAGAAAAGGAAGCCAAGGCTAAAAAGAATTCCATGATTTGCCAAAATGATTAACTAATTATTAAGTTTTGAGACAGGGTCCCAGGTCTTTAAAGTCTGAATCTCTTTCCTGAATTTCGTGCTCATTTTAATAATAGTGATGAAGGATAAAACAATACAAAGAAAAAAGTAAAAACATGGACAAGAATAGACCAAACCCATCAAATCAGAAATTAACTTTCCTCCCTGATTCAAATATATACTTTCTCTGATTTGTAAAAATTCTATTTAAAAAATTTCTTAGTACAGAACTTTTAACATGGCTCATTCATCAAAATTATCTAGTATGGCTCACCCACAAGAAGTATGTATTTATCTATCTGCCTACCTACCTATCTAGTTATCTATATGTCTACGATTAGTGAAGTACAGAAATAAAAAGCTGAAAGGAAATATTTCCAGATCACAACAATGTTTACAATAAAATTGTTCTCTGCAAGACAGCCACAGCCTGGTGTGATCTGTATTGGATGCTATAATATGAACGAAATGCAGTATATTAGCCAAGGGATCTCAGCAGCTTATGCTGCTGTTAATTGACAAAAATAAATTCAGCTGGTACATGAACTCATACCATGAACCATGTTTTATAGTCCAACAATTTATGTGAAACTGAATGGGGCCCACATGGCATAACAAAACAATGGTGGTTAGAAAAATTGCCTCTTCCACCTCCACTTGATTTGTAATATTGAAGTGCTCCCGCGGATTCATACTTCATGCAGAGTCACTCCTTAAATGGAGATCAATGAAGAAGCAAAAAGAAAAAAATTGTTGAAGAGTTCAATCATTTTATAATGTCTTCTAAATAAATAAATGGCAATCTAGTTCAATCCAGTTTTAAAGAAGGAATTATTTAAAATGTAAGCTTTATGTTTGATATTTCTTATAATAGAAATTTGTGAAATTGAAATTTTTAAAATCTGGTGTCATGGGTTAATAAAGAATAATTTTAAATGAAATGTGTATTCAGTAAAATCTCTTTACAAGGCATATTTTGTGTCTATTTGACAGACTGGTTTATGCTGCAGATACCATGTAAAACAGACACTATTTTTGTCCAGATACTAACTTTGACTCTTGCCTGAGGATCAGAAGGATTTTTTTTAAATAAAAATGAAAAATGTGTAAAATAAATGATGTGTTTTCTCACTGTACTAAATATATTACATGTATTCTGTTATTTAATTCTCACAGAAAAACTATTAGGTAAGTAATTTTATCTGCATTTTTCTATAGGAGTAAGTGGAGGTTTACAGCAATTAAGCAACTAGTTCCAAATCACACATTAGAACTGGTATTTGATTCCAGGTTCTTGTAAATACTCCAAAGTCAGCGCTTTTAAGCAATGCTTACCATGTTTGCCTTTAAATGAGTATAGGAATTTATTTTATCTTTAATCAACCCAAATCTGATTATTTTTTAATTTTCTGAGTGTGGAAAAACAATATAAAATCATGAAATTTGTAACTGAGTGTGACAGACAGACCCAAGGTGACCCCAGTGGTCTCTGCTGTCTGGCATTCATGTCCTTGCATAATCCCCTCCCCTTGACTGTGGATGGGACCTGTGACCTGTTTCTACTAATAGAATATGGAAAAGGTGATGGGATGGTGCTCCTATGATTATATACATTGTATAAGTCTTGCTAGCCAAATTGCTTCACAGCTTCTCCTTGCTGGCTTGATGGAGTAAACAGCTATTCTGAGAAAGCCCATACAGCAAGGTGGTCGGTAGGACCTGAGGGCAGCCTCAGATGAGAGCCAACAGCCGGTAAAAAATCAGGGCCTTTTGTCTTACAGCCACGAGGAATTCTGCCTGGATTTGCTTAAAAGGAGATAATATTCCCAGCTGAGCCAGTTGAAAGCACAGTTCAGACAGCACGTTGATTGCAGCCCTGATTTATCCTGAGCAGAGGACACAGTCCTGTGCCAGGTCTTCTGACCTATAGAGACTTGAGGTAATAAATATGTTGTGTTAACCACTAAGTTTATGGTAATATTTTTTTATGGAGCAATATAAAACTAATGCTCTGGATGAGAAGCTGGATTGGCAGGAGTATTTCAGAAAGGAAAATGACATCTCTGTTTTAATTCACTTGCATCTGAACCATATCTGTGTGCATTTTCCACCTTACTCCAGACTTCTGGAGTTACCTCAGTGATCTTGACCTTGAGGCTTCAAGCAAATCCCAAAATGAATAGTGCTCAGAGTACCATCATGCCAAGAGGACAGAAGTTTCACCTTCTCTCAAGTTCAAGTATTTTTATTCTGCAAGTGAGAAATCATCCTCCTGAGTCATTATTATTCAACATCAAATATGTAATATTTGAGTTGAGATTTTGCTAAAGCACAAGGAGGAAAAAAGACAGTATTCTTTTATTTTTCTTATTGTCCCTTGATTTTCTTGGGTGCCCTTTAAAAAAGTCAAGACATACCCAGGGAAAAATGAACTTCAGAAACTTTGGAGTTATGTTGCTTAATTTCAATGACTACTAAATGTCAGGAAACCATCCAAAGGGAAAGATGATGTTGATGTTAAATTCTGAATAGTGTTTGGAAAAAGTTTAGATGTATTTATAAAGTGTTCCCTGATTTATTATTTACATAGTTTGTATCACTACCTTAAAAAAAATCACCACAATCTTAGCCATTCAAACAATACAAATGTATTGTCTCATAGTTCTGTAGGTCAGAAATCCAATAGGTTTGGCTGATTACTTTACTTTGGGTCCCTCAAGGCCACAGCCAAGATGTCATCAGGGCTCTGTTTTTTCTGGAGGTTCTAGAGGAGAATCCATTTCCAGATCCTTTTAGAATCTACGCACTGGCAGAACTCAGTTCCATGGGTTTGTGCTACTAAGGTCCTCATTTCCTTGCTGACTGTTGGCTGAGCTCCTCATGTAACAGGGAAGAACCTCGGTATTCTAATTTAATCACTGAAGGAATGTTGCCTGTAAGCTTAAATTTTGCATAATAGTCCATGCCTGGGAACCTTGCCTCCCAGGTGATGAAGGTTGAGCTAAAATACCTCTGATTTACTCTCCAGAAACATCCTGACTAGGCCCACCTGTGAGCGATAGCGGACAGGAATAAGTTGAAGCCGGAACCGGGCTTTAGTCCCTCCCCTTTCAGTATAAAAGAAGCCTGAATTCTAACTCGGGGAAGATGGTTCTTTAGGACGTTGGTCTGCTATGTTCTCGGTCTGCTGGCTTTCCGAATGAAGTCGCTATTCCTTGTCCCAATACCTCGTTTCTCAATCGATTGGCCTGTTGTGCTGCGAGCAGTATGATCCTGGACTCAGAAACGCTAGAGGTGAGTTCATTTCTTGGCTCCTTCCATCTTCAAAGGGGCTCAAGCCCTTCTCACATTTCATGTTTCTCTGCCTCATCTATCCGCTGCCCTTCTGTTGCATCTCTCTGACGACAGCCAGAGAATTTTCTGTTTGTAAGGGTTCATAGGATTGGGCTGAGCACAGCTGGATAATCCAAGCCAATCTCCCTGTCTCAAAAACTAATATCTTAATCATATCTACAAAGTCCCGTCTGCTATGGAACCAGAACATATTCTCAGGTGTGGGGGATCAGAGAGCAGCCATCTTTGGAGGGGGGTTGTTATTCTGCCTACCACACTAGTCTTCCAATAAGCTAAATTATAATTTGATAGACAGCTGCATGGGGCCACAAACAAACATCTTTAAATTGGGGGAAATGATGTCTCAAAGGAGTTTTCGGCTGTGTAATTTATGTGATCTTTGTTTAGAACTGATTCCATCAGCCCAAAGTAGGGCATGCAGTTCTCGATTAAACAGTAACAATTCAAAGCAGAAAAGCATATAACTTATTACATCACTTTCTTTTCCTCTCTTGCCCGTTTGAAAGCCACCCTGTAGTTATCAACCTTCAAGTTTTGTTCTTAGTATCAAGTTATTTAACAATGACACATTCTTCTTTTTTTCACTCTTTACTGACTCTTTTTAAATTGTGATAAAATTTACATAACATAAAACATTAAATTTTAACCATCTGTACAATTCCGTGGTATAAAGTACACACACAATGTTGTATATCTGTCACTACCATCTATTTCCAGAACTTCATTATCATTTCAAATGAAAACTCTGTAACCATTAAGCAGTAACTCCCTACTGCCCCCTCCTCCCAGCTGGTAAGAATTTCTGTCCCTAAGAATTTGCTTATCCTAGATGCCTCATCAGTGGAATTAGACAATAGTTTTTCTTTAGTGTCTGGCTTATTTCACTTAGCATAATGTTTTCAGGGTCCATCCATGTGTAGCGTGCATCAAAACATCATTCCTTTTGATTGATGAATCACGTGTGTGTGTCACATTTTGTTTATCTAATCTGTTCACAGGCACTTGGGTTTCTTTTACCTTTTGGCTTTTGTGAAAATGTTACTATGAATATAAGTGTACAGATGTCTCTGAGTCCATATTTTCAATTCTTTCAGGTATATAACTAGAAGTGTACTTGAAGAATTATTATTAAAATAATTCTATTTTTTTATTTTTGAGGACCCACCATACTGTTTTCCATAGCAGATGCACCATTTCACATTGCTACCAACAGTGCAATTCCAATTTTTCCATATCCTTGCCAATACATACTTTCCGGGGTTTTTTTGGTTATTGTTTTGTGTTTTATGATAATAAGCCATCCTACTGAGTGAGGTAGTATTTCATTATGATGTTGATTTGTATTTCCCTAGTTATTAGTAATGTTATCTTTTCATTTTTTTATTGACCATTTGTATATTTTCTTTGGAGAAATGTCTATCCAAGTCCTTTGCCCATTTTATAATTGAATTGTTTTTTTCCTTCTGCTGTCAAGTTGTGGGTGTTTTTTAGTGTCAATATTAAAACCACATTAGATATGACTTGCAAAATGTTTTCTCCCATTCTGTGGGTTGTCTTTTCATTCTTATGCACAATGGTTTTTAATTTTGATGAAGTCCAGTTTATTTTTTTCTTTGTGATTTTTGATGTCATTTGAAAAATCATTGCCAAATTCAAGGTCATGAAGATTTTCCTTTTTTTTTCCTAAGAACTTTCTAGTATTAGCTCTTGAAATGGATCAAAGACCTAAATTTAAGTTTTCACTTACTCTTAAGCTTATGGTTTACTCTTTTGTTTTTCAGTATTTCAATTCAGATAGCAAAAAGTGTTTCCTTTTTTTTTTTTTTAATGGCTTGCTAGCAAAAAGGATTTCCCCTTAAGTTTTAAATGAAAACCTAGGGAATGAACAGTGTTTGATTACTTGAAAGCTGTATTTATTTTAATAAATGTAATGAAGAAGGAAGATATAGATGCTTTATAAACTATGGCCACTGACCTTTTTTCTCATTAGGTTTAAAAATGTATGCATGGAAATCTAAGGAGCTAAATTTTCTTACCCTTGCTAAGAAAGTTGTTAAATCTGAACATTTATTATTGTATAATAAAGGATTTGGCTGGCCTTGTCCCCAGTTCTTAGGAAATAACCTCAAAAGTCTTGGAGCTTCCCAAGTGATAGGAGTATCTTTATCGTCCAGGGTGGGCCCCTGAACCACATTTGATAGTATATGCTAACAAGGTGACTCATGGTACCCATTAGATAGTTTATGGTGATGAGGTGACTTAAAATTGGGGTTGGCCATGCCAGAAGGACCAATCATGAGATTGGAGAGTTTTGAGCCAGGTGATTTCAATCCTAACTCTGAGGTGTGTAGGGAGCATGGAGATTGAATTCAGCCACACGGCCAATGTTTTGATCAGTCATGCTCACAGAATGAAGACTCAATGAAAACTTTGGACACTGCAGCCTGGGTGAAGTACCCTGGTTGAGAATACTTTTTGAGTATTGTCACACTTTGATTCTAAGAAGGTAACATATCCCTGGAAACTTTGCATTTGGAACTTTCCCCAATTTTGCCCTATGTATCTCTCCTTTTGGCTGGTTCTAGTTTGTATATGTTGCTCTAATAATAAAACTAATGCTAAGAATGGTGCTTTTAATAATAAGTTTTTTGAGAAAAAGGCTCACTGGTAAATTTAAAGGAAGGTTAATGGAAATAAAAGACAATTAATGGAAGAGAGCAGAGATGGAGTCAAGGGTCCAAGTGGAGAGTTAACTCTTACAATTAATGTATGAGAAAGAAAGATTACTCCGGGCTTCAGTGATCCGAGAGAACTTCCTGGAGGTGTCAAATCTCGTTCAGGACCTTGAAGGTAGACCAAAGTGAATGAGAGAGAAGATGTGAGCTTTCCAGGCAGGGAGACAATGTGAGCACAGTCACACAAACTGCTCATCAGTTTTAAGAGAAGCTTCATGATATGAGGATCTAGAGGCACAAATTGAAACTGAGATATAGTTTTACTTTTTCCGAGAATTTCTCTCCTAAGTTAAATGATGAAAGTCTGATAGCCAATGGAATGGACTAGGCATATTGCTGTGTTTTTCTTATTAGTGTATAAAAGACTGAGCATTAAAAAGATCGTATGCCACAAACATACCACTTAGGCTCACCATGGAACTAGGATACTTAGGGGATTTTTTCCTTTTTATTTTTAATTGTAGGCTAATTTTTAATTTTTTCTTATAAAAGTGTACAAGTATGGCATAAAAGCTAATTGTAATAAAGATTATATAAAGAAGCAAAAAATCATTTATACTGCTTCAATCTAGAGATAAGTCATTATAGATAATAACTGTCTATTTTTAGGTAAATATCCTTCCAGTCTATGCATTTTTTTACATAATTGAGATATAGACAGAAATAGAGAATTCTCCTTTAATTGCATAAATATATATATGCAATTTCCCGTGTCTTTAAAAATAGTCTCATTTTGAAGGACTGAAAAATATGCTCTAATATATTTAGTCATCTGCATATTATTAGTTTGTGTTCCATTTTCACAATTCCAAATAATATTTATGTACATAAATTAATATATATTCTATACATCATTGCAGATTACCTTAAATATCTAGGCATTATATTACAGAAACAATGAGTGGAACTGGAACAAAAATATCTTACTTTGACAATCAAATATTTGCAGAATTTGTTTTATATAATTCAGTGAATGACCGTGAATCAAACCCATACCCTCAGATACACAAAGGGAAGACTACTTTTCTCCTCTTGGAGTTCTCTCTTTGATACTGTAATGTTAGAATGAGCTTGTGGAAAATTATTTTGTGAAAGCACTTTGTTCAGCTGAGCTAAATGAAAAGAAATAGTTTTACCAGATACCTGGAACACTGGTGCATATTCACTGTAATGCAGGGAACTAAAAATATGATTTATAATGATTTATAATTTAGAATGAGAAGCACATTCTATCAAGGAGCATCCACAGGAGAATGCTTACCAGGAATCTCAGTCTGCCTGCACCTCCCAAACCCACTGCCAAAAACTAAGAAAGAGCTCCTTGTTATCCAGTAGCTTAATGTAATCCCATGACAAAACTCCTAGGTTTGTAGGTAGGCAGGTAGGTATATCCTTTTATATATCAACGCGACTAGATGAGGGTGTCCAGTTTTTTGGCAATATCAGTTTAGATACTGCTGTGAAGGTATTTTTTAGATGTGATTAACATTTAAATCAGTAGGCTTTGAGTAAAGCAGTTACCCTCCATAATGTGGGTGCTCCTCATCCAGTCGGTTGAAGGCTTTAAGAGACAAAAGGAAGGCTTTCTCCCTCTAGATTGAACTTCCAACTCAAGTCTACAACATCTACTCCTCTTGCTGGGATATAGGGATTTACCTGTATCTATATATTAATCCTATTGGTTCTTATTTAGTTACTATGTGTGTGTGTGTGTGTATAGAGAGTGACAAAGAACATAGGATAGGAGATAAATCTAAATTTATTTATCCTTTTGGTTTTTTTTCTCTGGAGAACCCTGACTAATACAAGTCGTTAAGTGAATAGAGAGATGGCCAGACAAAGAGGTGTTGCTCCCAAGTGATATGACAGTGTGTGTTGAAAATGCTTTGGAATAATAGTCAAAAGACTGGGGTTTGAGTTTTGGCTGTAGCATTTACAAGTTGTGCAGCCACAGAAAAGTCTTTTAACCTCTCTGAGTTAGTTTCCTCATCTATAAAGTAAACCAATAGTCTCTCTGCCCATCTTGCCAGGCTGTTATGATCACTGATAAAAATAACAGGATAAAGTCTGCTAATATTGATTGCATGCTAATGATGAGCCATGCAGTGGTACTCATTTTGCACAAATTATCTCATTTAATGCTCAACAAAAACTTTCCAGGTAGATACAATTATCTTCATAGACAAAATCTCAGCCCAGATGTTATTTGCTCAGAGACCTTCTCGATTTTCTTACCTAAAGTAGGGCCCCTTCTATGCCGCTTTCACTCATCTCCCTATTTCATTGCTTAAGAGCACTAATCACAATTTAAGATTTTCTTGCTTAAATGGCTGGTTTACTGTTTCACTATTAGTCTGGCAGAGAGGAGGCTCTCATTTAATATTTGAAATATGAATGAGTGAATGAAACTTTGGGAAGCTATGCGTGTAATGATAATTCAACATATGCAGCCATTCTAACATTTAGAAGTAAAGACTCTAGAGATGAGCAGTCCTGCAGTTACACTGATGCACTAGTGATGGGGCCTGAAAGATCCATCTCCACTCTTTCTGAAGGAGCCTGAAACACAAAGTGTCTTCCCTAGTTCTCACCTCTCTCATCCTCTGGAACCTGAGGGTGAGGAAGCCTGGCTAAGAAGGGAGATGCACTCCAGGACAGTACTTTTCCCAGTGCAGCCTCACTCTGGAGAAGATATTTAGTGCATGGTGTTGATTTTGGCCTCTTCCATCATAATAGCCCTTGTAATGTACCCTAGTCCTTCAGTAATACAGTCCTTTGGCCCTGCTGTCTTGGCGTTATGGTCTTAGTTTTCTTTGAAGGAACCTGATGACAAGGAGGATGACCTCCACCTCTCCACTAACTCCCGTGGACAGTTAGTGCCTGAGAGAGGAGGAGTTCTGGAGGTCAGCATCACCATAAGTGAAGGCCCCAGAGATGCTGGGCACATGTGCAAATCAAAAGGACCAAGATCTGCATTTCCCCACCACAGTCTAGGGTGAGCCAACCTACAAAACAAAACAGCGGCTGGAGGAGGAGTGTGGGAAGAGGTATTTAAACTGCAGTTTTGCTGGTGGGGAAACTGATCAGGCAGGTCATGAGTTGTCCAGGTTTACGTGTTAGTGACCGAGGGTGGTCTAAAACTCTTAATTCTTCCCACCGTATGGTGCTTCGCTTTTTTTCTTGATTGACGAGTATTACAAAGCTTGTTCTCAGTGAATACACTTGAATAATAAAGAGAAGAAGTGATATTTCAGAATATGATAGATGAATACCTGCATTTGGCAAGACATTCTCTTCCCAGAGGCTTAATTAGGTTATAATTTCAAAAGATTCTTCATGTGACTTTCTGAAGGTGCCTCTACTATATTTTCATGCTTCATTTCTATCCCCGTGAAATGGAGTTGCAAATGGTCTAGCAGCTGTTACAATCAGGCATCACATTTGCCTTTTATTTATAATCCTGTAGAAATTCTGATAGTCAGTCTTATCTTTAAATGCAAATTCAAAGTAAAAATATTACTTTCCCACCCTCCATGATTAATGCTTTTGGATGCAAGTTGTGGGTGAAGGGCACTTTCTGTTTGGCTCACATTTGGTGTCTTATGGGTTGAATTTTCAGTTCTCATCCAGCAAAATTAGGCAGTACCAGGTAGCCTGGTGGTTCTCTTCCTATGGAAATTGTGCCTTAAAGTTGTGTGAATGACTAGTGACACAGCTGAGACCTTCAGGCTGCATGAGACAAACTGAGCTCAGATGGATGTGACACATGCTGGCCCCTCAGTGTTGGAGGGCAGCTTGTGATCAGTTGGTCTCATGGCTGACATATTTTTGATGACAACTCATAATTTCATCAGCTCTCCTTCACTAAACACATTCATAACCAGAATCCCTGAATCCTTCCTTTCTGTTGTTTTATATCACTTTTGCACTATTTCATCATTTTTACCTCCTATGCCCTTACCCTAAACTCATTTTTCATCATTTTTGAACAAATTATTCATATAAAGAAAACTTTCTTTTAATGCATATTTGACATGCTGTATTTTTACAAGAGTGTAACAAAAATGTGGAAGCTGCTACAAAGTATGCATGGATTCCCATAGGACTTACTTTTATATTTCTTTTTATAAGACAGGATAATCCACTGAAATAAAATTATTCAGTGTAACGGTGAGAACAGTAGCCATCTAGTTAAATCTTTCCCTAGGTGACAGATATCAGCTGAAAAGATCTAGATGGGCTCCAGGTAACATTCAGTCCACTCTTTCTCTAATTTTCGTTTATCTTACTTTAAACAAAGAGGGAGGAGGGATCACTTATTTGGGGAAGTTTAAAGAAAGCTGTAAAAGTGGCCACCAGTGACAGGTGAAACATGTTCCATAGGATGAAACAGAATGTACAGAAACAGCAAGTGCCTATTGTTCCAATATTCCCTTCAAATGTGTTAATGAATAGACTGAAATGAGGCAAAACTAATGTAAATACCGTGCTCTGTACTGAGAGGAAAATATTTATAAATCAGGATCACTCTTGGGAGAATAAGCTTATAAAAATGGACCACACCCACATGAATGTTTTCAGAAATCCTGTTAAGTCTCTCAAGATACATCCTGCCAGTGACCTGATCTCACCCACTTCCCTGCTACCACCTTAGACCAAAACACTGTGAACTCACACCTCAGTTACATCAGCAGCATAACTGCCTTGGCTCTGCCCCTTTCCTTTGCAGTGTTTTATCAAACCCGTGCCTACAGGGATCCTTTTAAAATAGAAATAAGTCTTATCAATCTTTAGCTCAAATTGGCAGTCCCTATCACTCAGGGTGAAGGCTTCCCAATGGCCTAAAAAGCCTCACTGGATATAGAACTTGGTGTTGTGATGAGCCGTTGCTTGTGTAACAGAGTACCCCACAGTGATCTTTTTATTGTTTTCAGCTCGTGGTTTTCTCAGGTCCTCTCCGGAGTGGTGGTGGGGGCTGGAGTATCAGTTAGAAGTCTGACAACTAATCCTGGCTGTCAGTGGTCTGTTAGCTGCAGTGCACACGCAGCCCCTCCACATGGCCTGCACTTCTCGTAGCCTGGCAGTTCTGTCCCCAGAGGAAGCATCCCAGGGAACAATAAGCAGAAGGTGCCAGTTTCTTCTGATGACACTAGGTCTGAGTGGACCTAGAAACTGGCACAGCGTAACTTCAGCCACATCGCTAGTCAGTCAGTAGACCTAGGCGCCTCCTCTCCGTGAGGGGAGTGTCAAAAGACTTTGAGAATTATGTTTTAAAGCCACCAGAGCTGGCTATCCCCTAGACCTCACCCCTATATCTCATCTCCTGGCTCACTCAATTCTAGCCATACTCACTCCCTTGCTCGTCCTTGAACACAGGAGCCAGGCCCCTTCCTTGAGGCCTTTGTACCACTGCGCCTCCCCACCCCCCACTCCCGCCTTGACCACATGCATTGTGTAAATTCCACAGTGTTCCTGAAAGCTAACTCTAAAATTTCTCCCTTGAAACTGCTATTTTCTATACTAACTTATTCATTTCTTAAAGAACCTCATCTAACTCTTCCTTTGATATGCTTAATGAACCAAGTCATTACTGAATAGAGTGGGTTGAAGGGTGATTAATCATTGATATTTATAATAATGACTTAGAGTACAGAAATAACCTTGACTCATCAAAAATTAAATTACATTTGGTATGATACAGTTAGTAAAGCAAGGGATTTTCATGTTAAGATTTTCAATAATGAATATTGATATAAAGAGAAAATTCTGGTTAACTAAGGGTTAGCCTGAAAATGATTTAAAATACTTCTTTCCTTAGGTTTCTTTTCATTCAAGTTTCCACTGAAATAAACATGTAAAGCTGTATCATAATAGATGAAAATTGTATCTTGTGTTTTATCTTATTTATACTTGAGTATTATGTTCAAGGCTTTTTGCTGGAAAGTGATGTGATAGTTTGTTCAAAGATACATTTTCTTTTTGCTGTCTTAGGAACTGACAATCAAAAACATTATAAATGGATGAACATTTTCAGGCCTTTAACAAGGTAATTGAGAAATATATCCTTGGTGAAGAAGTAGGAAACACAGGAGAGTAACACAGTGCTACAGAAACGTCCTTTGATGAATGATGGAAGAGGAAGGGCTAGAGCATAATCACCCTATGTCTCTCCTCATGTCCAATTAACGCTAAGTGCTCTCTGTTCAACCTCTCCAATCTGTCCCCTTGCTTCCACCAGAGCACCAGCACCTTGAATTATGGCGTCATCATTTTGCAGTCCACTATGCTAACAATTTCCTAAATGGTTTCCAAGACTCCTGTCTTGCCCCCTGAAGTTCACTTTTCACATTGTCACCAGGATAATATTTCTTAAAACAAAACTGAATCATGCAGTGACACCATTCCTGTCTTAAAACCCTTCAATAGTTCTCTGCTGGCCTAAAGGACAGAAAAATTTTAACTCCCTAGTGTGACATCTAGTCTTTTATGGCCTTGCCCCTGCATCCCTTTTCAGTTCCACCCTTCTCCCCTCCCTCCCACGCTGGCCACTCAAAATTCATTCATTCTGAAACACTAGAAGTTCCCTGAAAAAGCCATGCCTTCCTTACCTTCCAGCCTTTGCTTTTGTTACTCCTGTCAAAACACCTCTTCACTTCCCTTTCTTTTCTGTGGGAACATGTAAATGTGTTAGCATCTGCCCGTTATCCAGCCTTCTCTAGATACATGAATTGGGAACAGTGAATACACAAAATTATGAGCAAGTCAGATGCTTCCAGACGAACTAGGACCAAAACCAGGAAGGACTGATCAGATGAGCGGGCACACACATTCCCAGGGTTAAAGGAAGGTCCAAGTGTGTGTTGCAGTGCAAACTGAGCCTTGGCTCGGCTGCAGCAGGATACACACTCCCTTGCTCTCAAGTAGGAATAAATGAATATGTGTTGTCTCCAGCTTTTGCTGATAAAGAAGGCCCAGTACACATGAGGTCCCTAGGAAATTCTTCTATAGCTACATGGGATTTGGTGCTTGTGACTTGCTACCTTACAGCAAGAAACTACTGGATCGCAGTCAAATCTGAGGATTAATATTCACCTCTCTTGGAAGACTTTGCCCACTTCCCCCGGCCTCTCCTTCCCAGGCTAGGTTAATGCCTCTCTAGGTGCCGGTGGCAGCCTGTTTTTATCTCTGCAGAAGACATCATCAACTATGTAAATTTCTATTTTACCTCTTCCATCTGTCTGTATGGTCTTTAAGGAGAAGAAATATAAATGATTCCTGATCACCTAGCACAGTGCCTGACACGTAGTAGACTCTGAATAAATAAAACAAATGATGTCCTGAGACCTTGAAGGACACCACAGTTTGAAACTATCACTACTGTATATTTATCTTCAAATGCTAGTGAGAGAGAAAAAGACATGTAAAGGTTAGGACTTCCCTGGACAAGGATACCTTAGCTTACTTGGTGAGAACCTGTGATTCCAATATTAGATAACAGCATTATGTTATAACAGTGGTCAGCCTGCATCCTTGCATTATGCCCAGTATGATGATGGCTGTAGGTTTTTCATAGATGCCCTAAATTAGACTGAGGAAGTTTCCTTTTATTTCTCATTTGCTGAAAGTTGTTATTAAAATGATTGCTAAATTTTATCAAATGTCTGTTCTGAGTCTTTTGAGGTTAATTTATGATTTTTTCTTGGTAAAAAAAAAATGTTAGTGCTGAGCAACTTACCATTTCTGAGATAAACTTTGCTTAATCATGATGGATTACCCTTTTTATGTACGGCTTGATTTGATTCAATATATTTTGTTATGGATTTTGTGTCTATGTTCACAGGTTTCAGATTTGATGAGTGATTATCAATTCAAGTTCACTAAATCTTTCTCCACCTATGCCCAGACCACATTCACTCATCAAATTAATTCTTTATTGTTTATATATTATTTTATCTCTAGGAATCCCATTTGGTTCTTGTGTAGTTTACATCTCTCTCTATTCCTTTAAGTTGCTAATCTTTCCTCTAGAACACTTAACATTATTTCTCATAGTTATTTAAAGTTTGACTGAAAATTTCAACAACTGGGCCATCTCTAAGTCTCATTTTGACTCTTTCCTCTTTTAACTTTTTTTAAACTTTGTGTCTTATAAGTTTTTGTCACATGACAGTAATTGTGTGTAAAAACAACAACCACCAAAGTAGGACATTAAATAAATAGTATTTGCCACCTAGAAAAGTTTGTGTCTTGGGAAAGGGAGTCTCGTGTTTACAGTCTTTTGACCCCCTCCTCAGCCTCATAAGAATGGCTCTTGGGCCTAGAACACTTCCTCACCAACAGAAAGGGAAGCTTCCTTCCCTGTTGGTGGAAATATAAATTGGTGTAGTCATTTTGGAAAACTGGGGATTTCTCAAAAAACTAAAAATAGAACTACCATACAATCCAGCAGTTTCATTCCTGGGTATCTATCCAAAACAAACTAACAAAACAAAAACACTAATTTGAAATGATACATGCACTCTGTTGTTCATAACAGCATTATTTACAATTACAAAGGTATAAAAGCAATGTGTCCATCAACAGATGACTAGATAAAGATGATACATATATATATATATATATATATCATCACACACACAAACACACATATATATACACTCACACACACACACAATGGAATACTACTCAGCCACAAAAGTGAATGAAATTTTGCCCTCTTCAGCAACATGGGTGGACATAGAGGGCATTACTGCTAAGTGAAATAAGTAAGTCAGAGAAAGACAAATACTGTACGGTATCACTTATATGTAGAATCTAAAAAATACAACAAAATAGTAAATAAAACAAAAGTAGATTTACAGACATAGAGAACAAACTTGTGGTTACCAGTGGGGAGAGGGAAGGTGGGAGGGTCAATACAGGGGTGGGGCTGGGGATAAAAAGAGAAAAAAGGGTTACTATGGGATTATGTGGAAATCATGTGTATGAAACTTTTGAAAATTGTAAAGCACTATAGGATGTAAAGAATCTTTCATTCGGTTAAAAGAAAAATTTAAAAAAAAGACTTGGAAAAAAAAAGGCCCACACAGCCTGCACCACTGATCACTTGTGTGTAAGTATCTTTCCCTATTTCAAGCTCAGCAGGCGTCTTTGGTTCTGTTCAAGTGTGTGTGCCGTAGGGCACTTGTTCAACTCACTGCTATATCTGCCCTTCACAGGGAGGGGCTCTTCCACTGCAGCGTGAGAGGGATGCGCATAGGAGAACTGCTCCACTTTGGCTGCTGAAAGAGACCTGCGGGCCGTAGGGAGCCGACCCACACTATAGAAGCTGATCTTGCTCCGTGCCTTCTCTGTGTAAGTAAAGCATTGTTTCATCCGGTGCTCGATGCATTGCCTTCCTTTGACTCTCCGATACCAAGATGCAATGGGTAGAGGTGTTTGGATCTTGTTCCTGGTGGTTGTCACAGTGATGATCTCTGCTCTCTTCCGTGTAGCTGGGGAGTCTTCCCCTGGGACTGGGGACAAGTGTATAGTGTTCTTCTGGACGTTAGGCCTCTTCTTCTCTCAAGCTGTTGGTATTGGGGCCTGAGGAATTTATGTTTTATTTTTGTTTAAGTCTTGTACTTCTGGTTAGATTCAGTTCCCCGTTGGCTTCAATTATTTGAGGGGAATATCTTCTTTCCTTCAGAAGCTGAGAGGCTAGAAATGTAGGGCTCTGTTTCTGAAAACAGCGTTATGATTTGAGAATGATCTTTGGAGGATGTAATACATTTTTATTATCTTAGATGTTTATTCTTTAAATGGACTTTTGGTAGTTTAAAAATAAATAGCCATACGTCAATTTGGTTAAATAAAATTTGTGTGAACAAAGGGTAAAATGTTGTGATTACAGTCAGATAATGTGGCCCCAAGGGGAAGATACTGATTTCTTGGGGTGCCTTATGATCTGTTCCAAAGCAAAGTTCATAGCAGATTTCAAGCAATGACAGTCACTTTGGACTAGGTATACTACTCAGGGCACTACTTTGAAAAAGGTCATGTGTCTGAATCAGTAATTTGTTCTAGCCTAGGGCTTCTCACAATATAGTGTGCATACAGATGACTTGGAGATCTTATTAAAATATAGGTTCTAATTCAGTAGATATGAAATAAAGCCTGAGATTCAGATTTCTACTCAGCTCCTAAGTGATGCCAACCCTTGGATCACAGTTTGAGTGGCAATGATTTTGTCTTCTGGTCCAGGAAGTCAAAATGCCTGACTCCCAGCTTAGAATAGCTAGCTTCCAGCATGGCCCTGCATGATCTGTCCCTCCTGGTATTAAACCTTGTATGTTCCCCGACTTTGACCAATTATGACGGAAGTGATGTACCATTAGGTTACCAAAGGCACTGTGGCTTCTGCCTTGGTTTCTTATTTCTAGCTCAGATTCCTCACTGTGTGGACACTGTCATATCATGAACATCCATGTGGGGAGGCTGACCTGGTAAGGAACTGAGGCCTAAAGCCAACTGGCAGAGCAGAGCTGAGAGGGATTCAGAGGGGATCCTCCAACCCTGTTTAAGCCATCAGATGACTATAACCTCAGACACCAGTTTGCCTAAAACCTCATGAGAGACCCTGAGCCAGAACCAGCCAACTAAGCTGTTTCTGGGTTGCTAACCCTCAGAAACGCCTAAATAATGAAGGTTTATTATGTTAATTGGGGAGTCCTTTCTTAAGGGAGTTGCACAAGTCACTTCACTTCTCTATCTGAAATACAATGGTGTCGGTGAATTTTGGAGAAACGAGAACCAGAACTTTTTATTTTGGGTGCTTTACTGGGTTTAATTGTGTCACCTCCCTATCCACACCCTCCTCATATGTTTAAATCCTAAGGCCAGGTACCTGTGAACATGACCTTATTTGGAAATAGGGCTTTGCAGATGTAATCAAGTTAAGATGAGATCATTCTGGGTTAGGTTGGGCCCTATATCCAATGACTGGTGTCCTTACAAGGAGAGATTCTGAGGCACAGATACACAGGGAAGAAGGCCATGTGACAACAGAGGCAGAGAACAGGGCACTGTGGCTGGACAGGGAGTGATAATGATCTCCAGCAACCCCCAGAAGCCAGGAAAAGGCAAGGAAAGATTCTTACTCTCCAGAACTTTCAGTGAGAGCACAGCTCTGCTGACACCTTGATTTTAGACTTCCAGCCTCCTGAACTGTGAGAGAATGCATTTCAGTTGTATTAAGCCACACAGTTTATGATCATTTTTATGGCAGCTCCAGGAAACTAATACAAGTGCCCATCAGAATGATCTCTGAAACATCTAAAAATATACATGCCATGTTCCCATTCTTACTCATGCACTGAATAAGAATCTCAAATTTTTGTTCATATAGCTGGAGCTCAGATATACGTGCTTTAGTTACAAAGCTTATTATAATGTATAGGTGGTTGCAAATCACTGGACTATATGATTTTGAAGTCCTAACTTTAAAACTCAATGACTTCAAGTCCTGGTGGACTATTTTAAAAGAAAAAAAATGTAATATGTTAATTTATAGCCTACTTTAGTTATTCATGCAAACACATGAAAGCCATTTGCCATCGTTTGCAGGGATACAGGCATGAACTCAATTAAATGTTTAGTACGTAGACATTCTAGGTGTTGAATTGTTCACATTAAATTGTTTTGGAGGTAATATCACTTTTAGAGGCAACTACATTTAAATATTTAAAGATTTATAATGATCCCAAACAAGAACAGCATATGGTTTTGTGCCTAGAAGTGCTCCACAAAGAATAACTGCCTGTATTTTGCTGCTGTTCTGAATTGTGTGATAAAGTGGCAAATTATCAGGATATGGCTCTTCAGTTTTTGCTAAAAGAATTGCTGAAAAAAACTGAACAGATGCCGGATATAAATAAATTTCATAAACTCAGATATTTAGAGATCTTCTGTGGATTCTGGGCACCACTTGTAGAGATATATTTATGATGGCCTCGATGAAACAGTTATTTTATACTTTTCCAGGTCAGTGCAATGAGGTGAATCTCTCCTCCTAAAAAACACCATGGCAACATGGAGCCTGAATGTCAGTTTTTATCTGGCAGTAGGAGGGCAAACAAGCCGCAAATCCCATACAGCCAGATCCTCGGTAGTCAGTCCTAATTGCCTTCCAACGTAATCCTGCTCTCCTTTTTCTGTTCTCTACTGGCATTACCCAAAGCATAGGAAGCAAAATTTCCCTACTAAAAATAGAGTTCTTAAATTCGTTTCTATGACTTACAGAAGAAGAGGTGATGCCAAAACAATATGACCACACAGATCTCAGTACACTTGGTGAGGGTTTGGTGAGAAGGGCTGCCACTTCCACTGCATCCTCAAATTTACCAAAGAGGAAGATAAGGCCAGTGACGAGTGCCGTTCTTGGGAAATTGAATTTAGAGCGGCTATCACTGCCACACTCAGGGTAATAATGGTTTAAAAAAAAAAAAAAATGAGAACACACAGAAAAGTTGAAAAGGGTAAGACTGTGTTTCTAACAACAGACACTCAGAGGGCAACTTTGGATTTATGATGATTTGTGCATATTCAGGCAGAAGGAGCCAGCATGCAGCAGAAGATGGAATTCACATGTGGGCTTCAATTAAGGCTATCAAAGAGCAACAAGGGACCAAGATACAGGGGTAGGAAGGTAATTAGACCTTACTCTTAACATTCCTTAATTGCAACCTTTATCAGTAGCAGATGGTAGGTGAGCTGGAATTTGGGGGAATAGCCACCTTTTTGACATTACCTCTAATTAAAAAGGCTTTCTCAGTTATCAGGACGAACTTCGAAACCATTGTGTTTTTTTCCCAAGTCAATATTAACTTAGAAGGTGTGATAAAGTCTGCTCCCTTTCTGCCTATCATTTCCTCTAGCTGCTTCCATCTGCTCTAAGATGAAACTATGAACTTTTCAATGATTCTAGTCTGGGCTGTGTGCTCAGGGGGCCCCAATGACTCATGAGTGTTATTTTTCACTGGATAACTTTTAGGGGAGAACCATCCTCACCGCACCACTGAGATAGACCTGGGAGAGTGTAAAATGGGCTCTAATAGGTCAGACCACCATTATGTCACAACATAGGAATTTGATACAAAACAACAATGAAGCAAAACATTGCTACTTAGCATTAAGCTTGAATGCAATACTGTTTTGGAAGAAGAAACCATCCCAGGCCAATATAAGACTAGTGCAAACCAGCTGAAGATGTTTGTTTACCTCTTGACAAATCCCTTGACAAGACTCCAGTGTTAGATAATGATTCTGCCTAAAGTCTTTTTCTTAAAGGTCTGATAGGTGTCTCTGTTAAATGCCTCTGATAAATGTACCTGATAATGACATGATCACTTTGATAGCTTCTCTTTTTGTAGAACATATGTCAGTTACTCTATGGCAGTGATTCTCAGTGTGGTCCTCAAACCAACAGTGTCAGCATCACTGGGGAAGTTATTAGTAATGCAGATTCTCAGGCCTCATCCCAGATCCACTGAATCAGAAACCCTGGGGTGGGGGGGGTAAAGCTCAGAAATCTGTGTTAACAAGCCCTCCAGTGTTTCTGATGGAAACTAACGTTTGAGGCTATATTAGGTGGAGACACCAGTTATGGGTGATGCCCGTCTACCACACTAAACATTTTATAAGCATTATGTCAGTTAAGCCTCACAATTACCATGAATATCAAGTTTTATCATTTCTCACATTGTGTAGGTCAAGAAGCAAAGATTTAATCACTGTAAAGTAACTTGACCAAAGTTGTGGAATTAACAAGTGGGAGATTTCTAACCGCATGCTGACCAGTTTAAAGCTCATATTCTGAACCACTGAAGAATATCCAAGCAGAAACAGACAAGACAAGAACTTCCCCAGTGCTGTGCAAAGACACACTCTAGGCACTACAGAAAAGTCAACTGTAGGCCCCAAACAGAAAAGGCTACATAGAACTTTTCAAAAAACAAGCAAACAAAAACAAGGCTCTGAGGTTAGTAATTGACCTAATGGTGAGGAAAAATGACTTTCCTTATAGACAAAAATTTCTGTATTGTGGAATACAATAGCTTTACCCCCATTTTACAGCATGATTTAAGGTTGTATTAATAAGCATTTTCCCAATTTTCAGTTGGGAAGCCACTAATCTGAAACTTTTAAGTTATAGTTTTGGAAATTGTGACAGGTGGCTCCCACATCCCATCTTTACTCCATCTAATGACCATAGGAAAGTAATATACGTTAGCTTCATTCAGGACCACCTGTAACACATTGTATTTCAGTGTTAATCATTCAATTTAAAAAAACTTGATGAAAGCATTTAAAAACCAATTCAGTATTTGTTTTTTGGATTTGTGTTAAGGAAACATTGAGTATATTATTCAGTGTCCCTCTGAGGACCTACATTAAACAAGACTTTAATATGACTTTTCCATAAAGATGATTCATGGAGAATCATTAGTTCTGCAAGATTTTAGTGAGTCTTCCAGAAAACGTTGTTCTGCTGTTGAGTGGGTCTGCAAATACCAGGTCACACCTGGTTATACTTATGCCCTCATTGTACATCACAGAGCCATTAGCATACTGATAACGCTTGTGAATTTCCAAAGATATAACATGGGTAAAGTTCCCCAGTTCATTAAGCCATGGATCCTTTTTTGAGTGATCATTCTGAGAGACTAGAGTTCTCCAGAATAAGTGCAAAAACACCTTTTTATAATTAAATACCAGGAGGAATGTCTTCTCGAGGTATCATTATGCTCCATTTTTGCACTACTTTCTGAAACTCAGAATCAAGTCAGATATTCAGTTGTGCAGAGCCATAGCAGAATGTGGAGGAAAAGCATTCCTTCCAAAGCCTGTCTACCAACACTCAAATTCCAGTTCTACCTGTTGTTAGTTGTGTGCCTGTAACGAGGTACTTAAACTCTCTGTGTCTCAGTTCCCTCAACTGGAAAATGTTATTTCTTTTTCAATAAGAGCAACCTCTTTGGAGTTCTTTTTTTTTTTTTTTTAATTAAGATTTGAAAAGGACTTAGAAGAGTACCTGGCATATGGTTAAAACTGCATGAGCATTTGTTAACTAGCCATTAAACTAGCTCTCTTGGGGCTAATGCTGTTGCTTTCTTTTTTGATCCACCTCCTGCTTGTTGGCATCTATTTCTCCTTTATTAATTTGAAGGTACCCAAGTCACTTGTGGGTGGCATACTTTTTTGGAATTATATAAATAATTAAGGGTATGTTTCAAAATGAAGCAGATGGGATAAAAAGGAACTTTCAAAATAAACCTGATCAATCAGTGTTTCTGAGCATAGGGAAATACGTGCTCCATCAGTTTAATATGAATATAGTTAATGGAGACCTTCCAGAGGACTTGATTGGTCATTGGAGGTGACACACCTCCAAACTCAGTATCATCTAACTCTACTTGCTCTGACCTTAGTTTCCCAGGAAGACTTTCCTACTGGGATAGCTATTATGGGAATATTCCTCTTAACAGTATTTTGGTTTGTCTCTTGTTTTCTGACATTGGGTGGTGTATGTTAATTGACCAGAGTTTGAACACCTTGGGTAAACTGACAGAAGTGTGTTTTCATACTGACAAGTGTAAGAGGTAGGAAAAGTTGCGGACGAAGCTGAAACAGAAGCAGTGCCCAAGACCAGGGGTCATGGTCTTCATTTTACTAGCGAGTCAACTCTGCTTTCATTCCAAGGGCTCCACAGACACTTGCTGCCAGAGTGCTGTGCTTTACAAGTAGATCTGGTGATGAAGGCATGTTATTTGAAGAAATGGAGAAAAAGCATTTGCCACCTGACAACTACAATTGTGAGACAATAATTAAGATGGAGACCAGGTTTGGAACCTGCAAGTGTTAATGAAGATTTATTCACTCATGACATTTGACCAGACCTACAGGGTGGATTCTTAGGTTTCATTAGTTAAAGACATAAAGTGGTCTGTCTGATTAAAAAGGGGGAAAACAGTAAGGAGCACCCATGAATTATTATAGCTCAATTAGGTGCAGACAGTTTAGTGAGTGTTTATTACTAGTACAAAGGAAGATTTTCCAATTAGATTAAAAGGTTTTGAAAACAACAGTTATAGTCACAGTGATTTAGACCAATTGCTAGAATAATGCATCGTGAGAAGCTTTATTGATTAAAAGTAAATTGATAAGTTATTTGTAGTGTTCACGGTTTTTCAGTAGAACCCCTGCTATGAAGTACAATTTCCATCACAAGATCAATGAGCAGAGTGGGCTAATTTCTTCTTGCTCTGAAAATTGGTAAGAATATAAAGGGCAATGCTGAAAATACCAGCATGATTTATACAGGTTAATCATCAAGAAAGTGACATCGCATAAGTCATTGGGAAGCTACCTTCCCAGACTGGGCCCTTTAGGCTGATTTCACTGTCAAAAGTTGGGCCAAAGAAAGAGAAAATGAAACTTAGGATTTGTTCAAAGCCTTTAGCTCACTGAGCTGTCATAATCTGTTGTAAAACCTAGAAATGGCAAGAAATCAAAGGGAAGTTGCATAGATGCCTTCTCTGATAGTGCCCACTAGAATCTATGGCAGTAATTTGGTGGGATGAAGTCTAAGATGCAGGTAGCTCATATGTCTTTGTCTTGAAGTATCGTTTTGACTTCTGGGTGTGCTGGAAACGCCCTCCACTTGGCCAGAGGTCTTGGAGTAGGTGTTTCATTGGCCACAGACTACCACTTTCTCACTATGTGATTAAATATGAAAAGAAGAAAAGTGAGCAAAGAAATGATAGCTGAGCTTCTGGATTCTGCAGATGCAAGCAGTACGAATGTATGGTATATGCAGATATTGATGCAGGAAAAACGGATGTGGGGCGTGAGGAGAGCCATATCCCAGGCTTCAGTTGAGCCCCTGGGACATGCCCCGCCAAGTGTGGGTCCTTGGCTTCACACAGGAAAGAATTCAAGAGCGAGCCACAGTTGAGTGAAGGTAGATTTATTCAGAGAGATACACTGAAAGGCAAGAGAAAGGCCACAAGGTGTGGGGGGTTGGGTGCTCAGATTAAAAGTGGGTACACACACTATAGGCAGAGCATGGGCCATCTCCGAAGAGGGAGAGAGAGGGCAGACGTGAGGCACCATGTTGCCAGTTTTTACGGGCTCAGGGGCTTCATATACTAATACGTGGAAGGACCAATCTAACTAGCCTGGGGAAGGGGCTGGGATTCCCAGGAATTTGGCCATTTCCCACTCTTTGACCTTTTGTGACTAGCCTTGGGACTGCCATGGTGTCTGTGGGTGTGTTATTCACCATGCTAATGTATTACAGTGGGCATATAATGAAGCTCAAGGTCTACTGGATGTCAAATCTCCCACCATCTTGAGCCTCAAGGCCTATTGGGGGTTGAATCTTTCACTATTTTGATGTTAATTGCTGTAGCATTCCTTGAAAGGCTGTGCCCTGCCCCCTTTTGTGTCTCAATATAATGATGTATATTACCAATATTCTGCAAAAGAATGGGATAAACAAGTACTGTTTTCCTTAAAACTCTTGCTCTTTAAAAAGTAGTTTAGAGATAAACCCTATCTGGTTTTCATTTCCTTATTGAATGTACTGAATTTGTCTTTCTAATAGATTTGCTCCCTTGTGGTTCTATTCTTTCTCATCCACTTTTTCTTTTATTTCCTAACCGAAATTTCAAAGCTAGCAGCTAAGGGCAGAATAAGATAACAAACTAGCATTCCATCTGTTGTGACATTTAGTATTTGCTTTTCCTGAGAAATTGCTTAGTGAATCAATTTCATATTAGCATTAAGAAATTAAAATCTTTGTTCACATGAGACACACACGTCTGTTTCCCCTGATTCTGGAATCCAGTTGCCTTGTTTGAAAACTGAACTGTTCTTCTTAGCTGTATGTGTGTGACATTGGATGAGTCTCTTAATGTCTCTAAAGATCAGTTTGCTTGTCTGTTAAATGGCGATGATAGTTTTTAACACATATTGTTGCCGAAAGATCGGCTGCCGTCCCGGATGAACCAAATAACTCAGAGACAAGGTCTGGGAGCTCAGAAAAAAAGAGGCAATTTTATTGCTTTGCCAGGCAAAGGAGACTTGCAGCAGGCTAGTGCCTTCAAAACTGGAAGCCCACCTTGGGGATGGGGTTGGGTGGTTATATAGCCATAGCTCAAACAATACAGCATCGATAACAGTCAACAGAATCATATGCTCATCAGAAGACAGAATGGCATCATGATGCCTCCAGGCAACCAGTTAGCAGTTCGATTTCTTCATCTCGTAAGCACTCAAGATGTGGTCTTCTTGGTAATTCAGGCTATTTTGTAAGGTTATAGTCCTGTGACCCAGGAGAAGGACTCAGAGACCAAGCATGATTATTACTTTCAATGACTGGAATAAAATAGAAACAGTAAGATCAATAGCTTTAGTTTTAACAATGGGCCTGGAACTGTGAGTAGCAACTGGTCAGTCAGGTCAGTTGACCGTTTTAAGTGCGAGCATAAGAATGAGCAGCCTGTTAGCCTAAGTGCGGTCATTTTATTAATCCTCCTTCAAAATAACTGGTAAAAGGAATAATTGGGAGAATATATGTGAAGTGCTCATCACAATACCTGATACATAGGGAGTACTCAATAAATGTTACTTTTCTTATTCTCATATTTTTCTATAACTACACTGTATAATAATTTACTAGTGCAATTTAACATGTTCCAGTTTATCACATCATTTCTAAAACTGTCATTAAATTCATTCTGACTGCATTTTCCTATGTACAGAAGAAATACATATACAGAAGCAGAAAATTCAGTCTCATTGCCTTTAAAGTGAATAGTCTTGAGAGAAAGGTGCAACAAACACTACTCTAAGCTGGTCCACATACTCAGAAGTTCAGAGGTTAGAATAATATCAAATTAGTCACGAATACACTGCCTGAGGAATCCGCATCCTTCAAGGGATTAATCTGGGTAACCAAGTGCAGTAAGTGTCCCTTTGTACTAGCTGGACAATCACTTTAAGCAGACAAGTCAGTGATTGGTAAAAGATATTAGTTAAACTAGCTAGTCTGTATTGTTTGTATATGAACAGAAGAAAGGAGGGAGAAAAAAAGAGCCATGAACAGAAGCTAGCAGAAAATTGAGAGCCAAAGACCCCGACCAGAGATCAGGAAAAGAACAGCCATTATTCATGTACTAAGTACATGAGTCAATAATTGTTTCCTCGTTGTAAACTGTGAAAAACCACCGAGAACTCTATTGCCAGCTTCCTGGAAGAGCATATAGCCTAGTTAAGCTGGACTTCCTACTGAGAGCATTTGGAATCAATACTTTCTTTGGTCTTGCTAATAATCACTTTTCACGGAAATAAATATCTTGTAGAAAATGGCCTAAGTTTTTCCCCGTTACTGACTTCTACCTTCAAATGGAGATATTTTGACTAATGAAATTAAAACAGCACATTCATTTCATTTCTGACTCCAGGTAAACACCTATTTAGGTTCTGGGACATCGCATAAGAGCTACCCAGAGCACATTTATTGAGATTTACTCTTTCATAGAGAATGCTGAGTTGCCACAAACTCACAATATTTGGGTCTGAGAACACGAGGCTATGGACAGCCAATTCTGCTACTGAAACAGATTTGATTCCCTTTCCAATATGCATGTTGAAATGAAACAAGTAGCCTTATACTGAACATCACTAGCACTCTGAACGATACACTTGGAAACTAACAGTAACATTCTATCATCTAATCCTGCCCGTGATGTCTTTGAAATAGCACATAGATTCATTCTATCATTCCTATTTACAATTTTCATTTTCATTCTGTGCCATTATTTCTTGTATTCTAAACTGAAGCAGTTATCTCGTGAGGGACTACTGCTTCCATTTTCTCTTCATTCAAATCTATGATCCTCAACCTTTTGTGCACTACCATTTGCTGAGCACTATGTAAGTTTTGACACTCAGAATCTCATCTCATCCTCACAGTCACCCGGAGAGTTAGGAGATGATAATATGGATTGGCTCTTTCAACATTTAATCTTTTTCCTAGTGTACCTTCCTGGGCTGGAAGCTGGGAAAGTTAAATGCCACATTCCCCAGATTCATTTCCAGCTAAGGTTTCAGTGCAGCGTTCGTGTGTATTCATGCAAAACTTGAATCAGAACTGAGTGAAGTCAAAGAGATGCAGAACTGGAGGTGTCTGTTTTCTGTTACAAACTGTAGCAGAGATGTCGTGACTCTGGATCTGAGTGATGTGGTGGTGACTTCTTGATAAAGCAGTGGCTTCTGATCATGGCGGGAGCAACAGTTTCTATGTTAGTCCAGTTCTGCAGTGTGGCTTTGGGCATCATTTTTAAAAACTCCACATAAAGAATGTTTTCTTCAGTCTGGCCAGTGCTTCCAAAGGCCATTCACTATTCTGTAGTAACTCTTTCCATGCTTAAAGTAGGCAGAGTGGATTATGGTAAGTGCAAATAAGCACTGAACTCTGTAGGTAAATTATATTCCCACTGTCTATTTGAGGTAGAGTAGTTAAATGTCTGCTAAATTTATACAGATAGTAAGTAATGGTTTAGGATTTAAATCCAGCAAAACTATATGAGACATTGCTTTTAACCACTATGGCATAAAGTGTTCTATTCACTGCACTATTCTCTCTATAAATTCCTTCTACAAGATGAAATCCACTTACCTTTTATTGTCACCAAAAACCATTTTTAGTTTAGTTCCTCTTCTGATTTTGCTTTTGCTTTTCTCCTCCAAAGCACTCCATGCTCTAGTCATGCTGAACTTACTCCTGGCCTTGCCCTGCTATCTTGTTTTTCACTCTAATTCTTTCATCTGGAATTCTTTTCATTCACTTTTCTTACCCCAACACTATACATACATTCCTGAACTGTCTGTTCCTGTGAGAAAAATGTAGTCCTTAAAGATCGTTCCTTTTTAATCCCACATCACTTGCAGTATATCATTGCCTTGATAATTGAACATAATGCCTTATATCTCACTTATCATTATCTTATATATTGACTTTTTAAACCTGTGTCCACTTTATCTCATGGCTAAATCAGAAGGTTTTCGATAAATGAACTTCTTATAGTTCACTGAATCCTCCTCCTCAACCATATAGATACCCTGGTGTCTTGCTGCTTTTATTTATATAATAATTTTAAGGTGATGGTTTTTAAGCTGAAGCTCTCACAAGGATTCCCTAAAGAGCTTCTTAAAACTATAGGTTCCTGAGCCCCATCCCCAAAAGTTCTTATTCAGTGGAGCTGAGATCTGGGAATTTGAATTTTTGACAAACTCCCAGGTGATGTAAATGCTGCTAATCCTGGAACTGTGTCAGCCCTATGGTAAGAATAATGGCCATTCCTATAAAACTTTAAAATTCTTTTCACAAGTACCATTTTATTTAACCCCCCACAATAGCTCTCTTAGGATTCTCGTATTATCCAATTTTAAAAATTAAGAAAGGATATGTATGAAGTTTAAATGATCCCCCTGGTCACAATGCTTGTAAGTAGCAGGACTAGATTTCTAGCTCAAATTCATTAATTTTAAGCTCTATTCTTTTTCTTGACATCATAATGCTACTCCCTTCTCTTGAAACTGGAAAATAATTTATAGTAAATTATTTCTTATAATAGTTTTTATTTCTTGCCGTCAAAAGAACTTTTGGAACTCAAAAATTTTCTTATCATAGGGTAGAATTATTTACTAATACTTGGTTATGCTAACTTGATGTCAAGTGAATGAATAAAACAGTTTTCTACAACTGATCAAATGAAAACTTACAGAAGATAAAGGAAAATGGAAAGGAAACAGAAAGAAAGCATATATTCAATTATATTTTAGAAGATTCTAGAAAACTGCACGAGTCAAGGCTATTTTAATTGTAAATGACAGAAACCCAACTCAAACCACTTTAAGCAAAAAGGGAAATATATTGATGCACAAACACATCTAAGTGCTTAAACAATATTACTACTATTTTCTTTTTCTCTTCAACTGTCAGAAATATTTTTCTCTGCTCTGGGTAATTCAGATAAGCTATCCCCTCATGGTGGCCAGAGAGTTACTGGTAATTCCAGGTATGGATCTTAGTATTTCATAAACTCCATACAAAAGAGAGAGTCTTTTCCTATTGTCTGGCTCATATCTATTGGCTCTGTTTAGCTCGGCCTGATTCATGTACCCACCTAAGTGACGGTTGTTAGTAACTAAAATTTAATTGAGTAAATTTGAAGACCAAATTGGCTTTATTAAATGATTTATGAATTGGACAGCATCTCAGTAAAGAGATTCTCCAAGGGGTTATACAAAACAAAGTTTTTATAGAAAATGGAATAAGAAAATCATCAACAAGAGAAATGAAAGTCCATTGAAGGAAAATAAGAGCTCAAGTGATGATAGCATCTCATTGGCTGAGCTGTGGCATTTCATTGGCTGAACTTGTTGCTTGGCAGGAACAAAATCTTCCTTCCCCCTGCCAGAGTAGCAAAGTAGTTAACACTTTCTGTTGGGGGTGCAAGGTAGTCTTTTCCAGTTGGGCTCTATAGCTGACCAAGAGTGGTAGGATGTGAGAGCTCCCTCTAAGGCCTTCCTGACTCCAATTTTAGTTGAGGTTTTCTTTTGTTAATTTTCATACACTTTAAAAGCACAGAATACTCAACTAAGACATGGGGACTAAAAATGGTTAAAGGGTAATTTTTTAAAAAATCAGAGTATTATTACCAGAAGAAGCTGGAATGTTAAGTAGGCAAAATCAAAAAATGTCTAACAGACTGCTACATATTTGGTATAAATTTTGGGAAAGGTGATATGAATCTGCATATAAGGAAACCTTAGGTTAATTTGGGGAGTTTGAAGAGATTAATCATGCATGTGGATAAAAGTAATCTGATTAGGTGTTTTTCAAAAGACCTTTATAAGAGCTATCAATATTAGTCATTTCAAAATTACAATTACAATTTATCAGATTAGAAACAATAACAACAACAAAAACCATAGGTGGATATAAAGGGTCATATCTATGGAGAGAAAAACACCAGTACAGGTATCAGAACTATGATTGGTGTTTGTAATAGACTGTATTCTGTTCCAAATTCTTTTCTTCCTCCTCTGTTAGATTATGCATCTATATATTATGTGACTTGCAGAGCCTGTCTGTGGAAGAAGTGAACTTCCCAACCTCATGGCACTGTGCCAGTCCAAATTATCTGCTTTGGGCAATGGAATTTGAGTGGAAGTGAGAATATGCCAGGTGTGAGCAGAAACTTTATGAGCCATTGCAGATTTGGTTCCATCTCCTTTCCTCTGTTACAAGAATAGAGTGTTCTAAATAGGGTCTTCAGGCTCTATTTTTAGCCTGAATTCTGGAATAGGGGGAAATGTGGGGCAGAACAGCACTACTGTGACAAGTAGCTCACACAAAACAGGAACAAGGAAAAGAGCAAAAATTACAAAAAAAACCTTTGTTCTTATAAACTACTTGATTTGGGGGAGGGTCATTTGTTACAGCAAACTAACCTAGAACAAAATTGACACAGTCTTATGTAAATTTCATTAAATGACCTGGAGAAAAGCCTGCATTGTTTTCCCTTTAATTTGCAGGTAACACTAAGCTGTAATAAAATGAAAACAAGTAAATTACCTGAATATTTGCTAAATCTCAAGCATTATGCTAACAGCTTCACTAACTTTATTTTCAGTGTTGTGTTTAGTCCTCTCTGAATCCCTATTACAAATATCATGAATTCTTTACCACTAAGGAAACTCACTTGCCCAAGGTCATATACTACCAGGCAGACTAAAATTAAAATTCTGGCTTCAGGTGCCAGGCTTTGAAGCACTTATGAATTTTGGAGTGAATAAGTGACACATAATGCATGTATGAAGTGATAATCCAAACAATGGTCATGGAAGTGAGGACCCAGAGAATGTGGAGATTACCCTAGAAATGGTAAGAAAGAGCACTGTAAGGCACCTGAGTAAAAGCAACTGGAACTCGATAAGACACTGAAAATAAAAGCTGAAAGAATACGTGTCAAATCTAAAAAATATAAAGAGTATAAAAAAACAAAAGAACATGGCTTTAAATAGAAGTTTTAGACTATAATGAGTTCTTTCATGTGGCTGGAATAAATTTAACTTAGATTAAATAAAATGGTGCGTTGAATTACATACCCTCCACTGCCAAATTCATGTATTGACGTCCTAACCCCTAGCACCTCAGAATGTGACCTTATTTGGAAACAGAGTTGTTGCAGATATAGTTAAATTAAGATGAGGTCATACTGGAGTAGAGTGGACCCTTAATTCAGTTTGACAGACATCTTTAGAAAAAGGGGAAATTTGGACACAGACATCCACACAGAGAGAAAGCCTTGTGAACATGAAGACAGAGACCAAGGTGATGCAGCAGAAGATAATGAAGGTGGAAATTTGCCACCAAACCACGGAAGGCCAGGAGAGAGGATGGGACAGGAGCTCATGTGGCTGACAACTTGATGTTAGTTTTCTAGCCTCCAGAACTGAGACATAATGCCTTTCTGTTGTTTGAGCCACCTACTTTGCAACTTTGTTACAGCAGTCCTAGAAAACGATTAGAAGTTGATTAACTTAGAAAATAAGTTGTAAACTTACAGAATACCCAGCACTACAAAGTGGTAATCAGCTATCAATAAGATAAAAAGTTTGTGTAAATTCATAATTCATAGAGCTAAAATGAGCTGTGAAGGACAGTTGTGATGTGTTCACGCTTCAGTCTTTGAGGCTGACTTCAGAGGGAGAACCTGAGAGAAAGCATGAAAAGATTTTAGTTTATTTCATCAAAGGGATAAGCCTTCGAAGTTACTTCAATAATTGTGTGTTAGACTGGGATGACTTTCCAGATTTAATTTTTGGTATTTCCCAAGAGTGTCTAATATCTCCTTGTAAAATTTTAGTTACTTTAAAAATGTAGGCATAATGGGGAGGGCAGAAGTACTTTGGTCTCTCATGGAAATGGTGTATTCTTTCACACCCTCTGCACTCAGCTGAAAATGGTGCCCCGATGGGCTGAGAGAGTTAATTCACATCCCAGATACCTAACTTACTCCCTGGGAGTAAATTACTCATTGGCAGGACAAGGTCATTGTTCATTTTAACCATTACCATAGCATTTTATATTGTCAAGTGCTGTGTGGTTTCTCAATCCATAAAATCCCCTGGTGAAGAAAGGGAGATGACAAACAAATTATGTCTGATTTAGAGACTAGTGAGCTGGGACTCAGGCAAGAGACAAAGCCATCATTGGTAAGGACCATCCCAAAAGGCAGGAGCTGTGGCCGGGGTCTCTGTTTATCATGCAGAGTACAGAAATAAAGGGGTAAGGGATATTAGCTATGTGTCCAATTCTTGTATTTCTGGGAAGTTTAGCGCCCCACCCAAGCTGACTCTTGGCAGCAGCCATCTGTCAAAGAAAGGAAAGGTACAAAGAAAGTGAAGTACAAATTATGTACAGTGTGTTAGAATCTAAGCTGTAAAATCAAAATGAAATACACCGTAGCTTAAAGTCAACTCCCCAAAACAGTATCGGGAGGACAAAGGACACTTTTTATTATTTGCCACTATTTTGACAAGGGAATCGGTTAAAAGTATCAGTGGAGGCATGGCAAGGGGGCCAGGAGAGACAAAGCTTAGAAAAAAAGCACAAGAAACAAATATTCCATTACTTAATGTAATTTCATCTAAAAATTTATATTAATTAAAAAAAAATCACTATTTCTACTTTGTCACTCAGTGATGAGGTTAAGCTGAGACTTGGCATTTATTCCAACAAGCATATTTTGCTGACTCTTGCAGCATATAAACTTAGCATTTGTCAGGTTATTAGTTATTGCCTGTAAAACAATGCTGGGCTTTTTGTTGTGAGTGTTCTGGGAATACTAGGATCCTACCAGGCTGCCAACCTGGGATCCCAGTTCTTGAAAACTGATAAAAATTTCAAAATGAGATATCAGCAAGAGCCAGTGAGAGTAAGTCAACATGGGAGACTCAACTGGAATGCTGAACACTGGGATACAAGGTCAGGGTGGCTGGCTGATTCTCAAATTTCTGAAGTTGAATGTTCACCATTTCATGTCTGCTTCAAGCTAAATCCTAAGATACAAGCGGCCAGAACAGATGTGTTTTCATGTATAAGGTTTTACTTGCTTTTATTTTATGAAGTTTGAAATGTTCTAACCCATTTTCCTGCTGCCAATCAGAGATCTAGTGTTGCCCTGATGTCCCATTGATTCTAAAAATCAATGACTGTCGTGCCAGTGCTTGGTTAGGGAGCATAATTGCTCTTTCAAAGCAAGCTTGCTGGGTAAAGATGGCCCTTCTGAATTTGATCAATTTTTATCACAATGAGGCCAAAGAGTTAAGAATCAGTGTGATGATCTCTTTATATTGATGTCACTCAGGTCTTGAGCTCTTCTGGCACAAAGACTTATAGATGGAAATTACAAATTGGGGGTGACAAGTGTGGAAACAGCTGCCACAAATCTGACAGTATATCAAAACTTATTTTAGTGATCTTATAATTCAGTGAAATGAACATATAATCAGACTTAATTGTAATTAATCCAAATCACACTCTTTAATACAATCACAGAATTTCTTGTTTGGTGGTAAGATCATAGTCTCTACTGAGCTAAAAAAAAAAAAAAAAAAAAAACTTTCTAACAGACCAAGCAAATTAATTACCACTATGTGCTATCACACATAATAAATGAGGAAGAGTTCTCAGATACTCTTTCAATCAGACTTTAAGATAAATTTCTCCCCATTACAAATATTTGGAAAGAAGTTTATACTTTAATGAGAAATTAAACTTCAAAAGAATGTACAAAATCCATTTGGTGGGGCATTTTGTTCATAAATCATTTTTTATCATGGTAAAATTTACATAACATAAAATTCACTATTTTAACTATTTTATACAGTTTGGTGACATTTATACTAATGAATGTGTGCAGTAAATAAATATACTATTCACAGTGTTCTAAAACCATTGCCACTGCCTCATTCCAAAACACTTTCATTACCCCAGAAAGAACCTCCTTACTTATTAGTCAATACCCATTCCTCCCTACCCACAAACCTTGACAACCACTGATAAGTTTTCTCTCTACAAATTTGTCTATTCTGAATATTTCATATAAACAGAATCATACTGCATATGGTCTTTTGTGTCTGGCTTCAACTTTCACTTACCATAGTGTTTCTAAGGATATACATGTTATCACATGCATCAGTGCGTCATTCTTTTTTATGGCTGGATGAGAGTCTGTTGTATACATATACCACACTTTCTTTATCCATCCATTGATGATCAACATCTGGGTTGTTTCTGTCTTTTTGACTATTCTGAATAGTACTGCTGTGAATAATCATGTATAAGTTTTTGTTTGAACATCTGTTTTTAATTCTATGAAGTATTCACCTAGGAATGAAATAGCTCAGTCACATGGTAATTCTGTTTAATTTACTGGAGGACTGCCAAACTGTTTTCACGAGGACAGCACTATTATGCATACCCACCAGCAATATATGAGTGTTTCAATTTCTCCAGGCCTTTGCAGTATTTGTTATTGACTGTTTTTATTGTTGTTATTATAGTCATCTTATTGGATGTTAAGTGGTATCTTATTCTGTTTTCATTTGCATTTCCTAAATGACAAATGATGTTGAGCATCTTTTCATGTGCTTGTTGACCATTTGTGTATCTTCCTTGGACAAATTTCTCCAAATCTCTTCCTTCACTCAATTTTTAATTGGGTTGTCTTTTGTGGTTGAGTAGTAAGGTTTCTTTATATATGCAGGATACTAGACCCTTTATATATATATACATATAATTATGATTTGCAAATATTTTCTCTCATTATGCTGGTTGTCTTTTAACTTTCTTGATAGTGTCTTTTGACATAAATGTTTTAAATTTGAGAAAGTAAAATTCATCTATTTGTTGTTCCTTGTGTTTTTGGTATCATATCTAAGAAACCATTGCCAAATCCAAGGTCATGAAGATTTACTTCTGTTTTCTTCTAAGAGTTTTATAATTTTAGCTCTGATACTTAGTTCTTTGTTCCACTTTGACTTAATTTTTGTATATAGTAGAAGGAAAGGGTAATTTTATTCTTTTGCATGTAGATTTATTCAATTGTCCTAGCATCATTTGTTAAAGACAATATTCTTTCCCATTGAATAGTTTTGGTACCTTTGTCAAAATAGATAATCTTAAGTGTATTGTTTTATTCCCAGATTCTCAATTCTATTCCATTAATCTATATGGCTATCTTTATGTTGGCACTGAACTTTTTTAATTACTATAGCTTTGTGGTAAGTTTTGGAATTAAGAAGTATGAGTGCTCTAACATTGTGCTTCTTTTCCAAGATTGGTTTGGGTATTTGAAGTTCCTTGCAATTCTGTATGAATTTTAGGATCAGCTTTTCCATTTCTTCAAAAAAAAAAAAAAAAGACATTTAGATATTGATAGAGTTTTCATTAATCTGTATATTGTTTTGGAGAATAATTCCATTTTCACAATATTATGTCTTCCAATTTACGAACATGCAATGTCTTCCCATTTATTTAGGTCTTTAATATTTTTAGCAATGTTTTATAGTTTTCAGTGTACCAGTCTAATATTTCCTTGGTGAAATGCATTCCTAAATATTTCTTCTTTATGCTATTATAAATGGAATTGTTTTCTTAATTTCCTTTTGGATTGTTCATTGCTGATATATAGAAATACAACTGATTTTTGCATATTGGTCTTGGGTCCTCCAACTTTGCTGAATTAATTTTATAAAACTACTTTCTATGTTATAGTTACTAGTCAAAAACAGATTGGATAATTTGGGCACAATGAGTTACTTCAGAAAAACCATTACAAAAAAAACCCGATAAATACAAATAGAAACAGACTCATAGACATACAATACAAACTTGTGGTTGCCAAGGGGGTGGGGGGGACAGAAGGGACAGACTGGGATTTTAAAATGTAGAACAGATAAACAAGATTATACTGTATAGCACAGGGAAATATATACAAGATCTTGTGGTAGCTCATAGCGAAAAAAAATGTGACAATGAATATATGTATGTTCATGTATAACTGAAAAATTGTGCTCTACACTGGAATTTGACACAACATTGTAAAATGACTATTACTCAATTTAAAAAGTTTAAAAAAAAGAAAAACCATTACACATTTAAAAAATAGGACTTTTCTTATCATATTTCTATTTTAATTGATTTTATGGCTGTTATCATATACCTCTTCCATAAAGTAACAGTGAATTTAAAATAAACCCTTCTAAATGTATCCAAAACAATTATAATGTACTCTGGCTTTCAGAAGGACTATTATTTACATTAACAAAACAGTTGTCTGGTAGGTAAATAATAAACCTGCCAGCCCAAGACCTATAAATCATTGAAGAAAGCAAAAAAGAACCAAGGAACTATGCAAAACAGATTTATAAACACTATTTTAACACTTGATACCCACATATATTCCTTGTGCAAATTTAAATCGCACTTTGATTCTGGTGACGTCATAGGTCCTGGCTGTCAACATGCTGGTAAAACTTCATAGCATTTGCAGACAAGTTTAAACCAGAGCACCAGAAAGTCTGCCATTACAAAGAAAATAAACACACAAAATTTATGTCATAAAGGGTTGAGCAAATTTAAAGCAGAGAGGATTTATAAAAAAATCAAAAAGTTTAGCAATGATAGAGGAGAAGAGACCAAGTGCCACTGAAAAAATCTAGCTCAGAGATAATTATGTGATTAAAAAGGGTGGGAATAAGACTTTAATTCTCTAGCAATAGAGAAAGAGCTGAAGCAGAAATAGGTTGGCTCAGGGATGAGATCGATCACAAAGGAAAATTGAAGGAGCTAGATGGTTCATGGCCAAATATAAGGGACAAAATCCAAGGGAAGAATCATATTTCACAGGAAGAGTTTAATGAACAAAGTAAGCAGTTTGTGGAGAGCTTAAGCAGCAGAATTGTGAACTGATGATGTCCCCGTCTGTGGTACTGGCTGAACAGGACCAAGTTCTCTAGGCGGAAGTGTGAAGTAACAGGCTGAAAATATTTTAAGGCCAGTAAAAACGATAAAGTTTATGATGTCAAGGGCATGGCATTTAAAATAATTTTGTCTTCAAGTATAGCTTAAAATATCCTTGAGTGGTAGCAGTAAGAAGTGATCAGTGCCAAAATAACAGGGAGTCACTCTTTAGTTTGCTCTGTCTGCTTTATCATGCTGATCTAATAGTGTTTGAAAGTTCAGGTCAGCATCCATCAGTGTAGGAAATCACTTAGCATTCAAAATTTCACAGGGTGTTCATACATAGAGGTGAACCCTGCCTCCAGCAAGGTCAACATGTGAATGAATAGATTGGATATTTTAAAGCTAAAAATCTAAATTAGTGAGTGATTATTTTCTTTAATAAATAATCCTTTATTTCTGAATGTTTTAAGTATGACATTTCTTGTCTCATAATTAAAATGGTTCCAATATAAAATTCAGTCCCTATAGAGTATTAGCAGAGTATGTTTCACAAGATAAATTCTTTTATGTAGTGGACACTGTAGTGCAGTGACCAGGTTCCTTTCAGTGAAGGACTTACTGCCTCAGCCGCAGAAAGTGCTGTTGCCAGACAGCTTTGAACTGTCAGACCCTTCAAGGGATTGACTCAGCTGCAGAGAGCCACCTTGCACAAGGTCACACTCGTTCTGGGGTAGCCCACCCCAATGACTGATCTATGCAGGAATATAGGGGCCAGCTGTCTTGGGCCAAGTTATCACAACTCTGAGATCCCATTCTATCTCCAGAGCACCCTGCTGGGATGACCAGATCTGCTGCTGAGCTTGGGCTGCATCTCAACTTCTCCCTTTGGTCAGTCCTGCTTCCTTTCCCTCCCTTCCATAAAGTTGATCCCAAGGATCCTTAAAAGACATTCTGCACTTTAAATTGGGGAGAGGGTGTGGCATTTAGGTTTGTTTAATTATTTATTATTTATTTTTTAACAGAGGTACTGGGGATCAAACCTAAGACCTCATGCATACTTAGCACTCACTCTGCCACTGAGCTATACCTGTCCCAACATTCTGCACTTTAAACTGCATACCAGAGACTGTTTCCCAAGGAGCCCAACTTCTAACATTATAGGACACGCATCAAACACGTATGTAAAAAAATGTATCCAGATTGTGAAAATGTTCAGATTACAGAAAATATGTAAAGAAAAATTTATCCAGATTGTTGAATTATACACATATTTTCAGAGATAATAAAAGATTGAAGGAAAATAATAGCAGAGGACCTAGATGATATTAAGTATATAATTAAGGTTCCAGCTAATATAAATAGTGGTTAAAGGAAGTGTGTGTGAGTATAGTCAGAATATGTCTTTCCATTTTTTTTTTTTTTCACAATATTGCTGGAAGTAAAACAGGTGTTGCTCTTGTCTTTTAGAAAATAGAACTCACCTACACTTTATTGGTGGGCAAAATAAAGATTATTCATAGAATTTAAAAGGGCAAAAAGAATGGAAAATTGAAATGGGGAAAGAAAATTTCTGATCATTTTACAGTATTTGTTCACTGATGGTTCTTTTTTCTATCTTCATTTCTAACACTGGTTTGTACACAGACTTTTTAAATTTCACCTAATTAAAATCTGATATTGCATATAGATTTCTGTTGACTTTTTTTAATTTAAGTGAAGTTGATTTACAATGTTGTTTCTAGAATACATCAAAATGATTCAGTTATACGTATATATACTTTTTCATATTCTTTTCCATTATAGGTTATTACAACGTATTGAATATAGTTCCCTGTGCTATAAAGTAGGACCTTGTTGTTTATCTATTTTATATATAGTAGTGCATATCTGTTAATTCTAAGCTCCTAATTTATCTCTTCCTCCCCACCTTGGTAACTGTGTTTGTTTTCTATGTCTGTGAGTCTGTTTCTTTTTTGTAAATAGGATTATTTGTGTCACTTTAAATTCCACATATAAGTGATATCACATAATATTTGTTTATCCCTGATTTAGTTCACTTAGTATGATAATCTCTGGGTCCATTCATGTTGCAGCAAATGACATTATTTATTATTGTTACAGCTGAGTAGTATTCCATTGTATAAATATACCACAACTTCTTTATCCAGTCATCTGTCTATGGACACTTAGGTTAGGTCTATGTCTTGTCTACTATAAATAGTGCAGCTATGAACATTGAGGTGCATGCATATTTTCAAGTTAGAGTTTCCTCCACATATATGCCTAAGAGTGAAATTGCTGGATCTTATGGTAACTCTATTTTTAGTTTTTTAAGGAATCTCCATATGGTTTTCCATGGTGGTTGCACCAATTTACATACCAGCCAACCGTGTAGGCAGGTTTCCTTTTCTCCACACCCTCTCCAGTGTTTATTGTTTGTGGACATTTTAATGATGGCCATTCTGACTGATGTGAAGTGATACCTCATTGTAGTTTTGATTTACATTTCTCTAATAGAGATATTAAGCATCTTTTCATGTGCCTATTGGCCACTGGTATGCCTTCTTTGGAGAAATGTCTATTTAGGTCTTCTGCCCATTTTTTGATTGGGTTGTTTGTTTTTTGATATTGAGCTATATGAGCTGTCTATATATTTGGGAAATTAATCCCTTGTTGTTTGCATCATTTGCAAATATTTTCTTTTAGTAGGTTGTCTTTTCATTTTGTTTGTGGTTTCCTTTGCTGGGCAAAAGCTATATGTTTGATTAGGTCCCATTTGTTTGTATTCCTTTTCTTTCTTTTGCCTTGGGAGACTGACCCATGGAAACATTGCTATGATTTATGTCAGAGAATGTTGTGCCTATGTTCTCTTCTAGGAGTTTTATGATGTCATCTCTCATATTTAAGTCTTTAAGCCATTCTGAGTTTATTTTGGTGTGTGGCCTTTGTAAGGAAGTGTTCTAACTGCATTGATTTATATGCAGATCTTCAGCTTTCCCAACACCACTTGCTGAAAAGATTGTCTTTTCTCCTAAGATTGTCTGCCTCCTTTGTCGCAGATTAATTGACCATAAGTGCATAGGTTTATTTCTGGGCTCTCTATTCTGTTCCATTGATTTATATATCTGTTTCTGTGTCAATAGCACACTGTTTTGATTACTATACCTTTGTAGTACTGTCTGAAGTCTGGGAGGGTTATGCTCCAACTTTGTTCTTTTCCCTCAGGACTGCTTTGGCAATTCTGGGTCTTTTGTGGTTCTGTATAAATGTTATGATTATTTGTTCTAGTTTTGTGAAAAATATCATGAGTAATTTGATAGGGACCACATTAAATCTGTAGATTGCTTTGGGTAGTATGGCCATTTTAAGAATATTAATTCTTCCAATCCAAGAGCATGGGGTATCTTTCCATTTCTTTGAATCATTTTCAGTTTCTTTTATCAATGTTTTATAGTTCTCAGCATCTGTCTTTCACCTCCTTGGTCACGTTTATTCCTAAGTATTTTTTTTTAATATGATTTTAAAAGGGATTTTTGTTTTTTACTTTCTCTTTCTGATATTTCATTGTTAGTTAAAGAAATGCAACAGATTTCTGTGTGTTAATCTTGTATCCTGCTACCTTGCTGCATTTGTCTATCAGTTTTACTAGAACTTTAAAAGGTTTTCTATATAGAGTATTACATCATCTGCATATAATGACAATTTTACATCTTCCCTTCCAATTTGGATACCTTTTATTTCGTTTTGTTGTCTGATTGCTGTGGCTAGGAATTCCAATACTATGTTGAATAGAAGTGGTGAGAGTGGGCATCCTTGTCTTGTTCCACATTTTAGTGGGAAAGCTTTCAACTTTTCACCATTAAGTATTATGTTAGCTGTGAGTTTGTCATAAATAGCTTTTATTATGCTGAGATATGTTCTTCTATACCCACTTTGGTAAGAGTTTTTGTCATGGATGAATATTGCATTTTATCAAATGCTTTTTCTACATCTATGAAGATGATCATCTGGTTTTTGTCTTTTGTTGATGTGGTATATCACATTGATTGATTTGCATATGTTGAACCATCCTTGTGACTCTGGGATGAATCCAACTTGATCATGCTGTATGATCACTTAAATGTGTTGTTGGATTTGGTTTGCTAATATTTTGTTAAGGATTTTTGCATCTATATTTATCAAAGATATTGGCCTGTAATTATCTTTTTTTGGTAGTGTCTTTGTCTGGTTTTGGTATCAGGGTGATGGTAGCTTCACAGAATGACTTTGGGAGTGTTCCCTCCTCTTTAATATTTTATAGATCTTTGAGAAGGATCAGTATGAGTTCTCCTTTGTATGTTTTGTAGAATTCCCTAGTGAAGCCACCCAGTCCTGAACTTTTGTTTGCAGGGAATTTTTTTTTTTTTTTAAACAGATTTTATTTCACTTCTAGTGATTGGTCTGTTCAAATTATCTATTTCTTCTTGATTTATTTGGCGAGCTGTAAGTTTCTAGAAACTTGTCCATTTCTTCTAGGTTGTCCAATTTGTTGGTACATAATTGTTCATAGTATTCTTTTAGGATTTTTTTTTTTTTGTACTTCTTTGGTGTCAGTGGTTATTTCTCCTCTTTCATTTATTTTGTTTATTTGGGTCCTCTCTTTTCTTTTTGGTGAGTCTTGCAAGAGGTTTGTTGATTTTTGTCTATCCTTTCAAAAAAACAAGCTCTTAATGTTATTGATTTTTCCTATTGTTTTTTAATCTATATTTGATTTATCTCCTCCCTTCTGCTGATTTTAGTTTTTATTTGTTCTTCTCTATTTCTTTTAGGTGGTAGGTTAGGTTGTTTATTTGGGATTCTTCTTTTCTGAGGAAGGCCTGTATTGCTATAAACTTCCCTCTTAAGACTGCTTTTGCTGAATCCCAAAGACTTTGTACGATTGTATTTTCTTTGTTATTTGTCTTGAGACTTTTTTGTTTGTTTGTTTGAATTTCCTCTGATTTCATCATTGACCCATTGGTTTTTTTGTAGCATGTTGGTTAATCTCCATGTAATCATTCTTTTCTTGTTCCTCTTCCTATGGTTGATTATTAATTGTGTGCCGTTGTGGTCAGAAAAGACATTAGAAATAATTTCAATCCTCTTAAAATTGTTGAGGCTTGTCTTATGCCCCAGTATGTTGTCTACCCTAGAAAATGTTCCATGTGCATTTGAAAAGAAAGTATACTCTTTTTTTTTGGATGTAATGTCCTGAAGGTATCAATTAAGTCTCACTGTTCTATGGTGTCACTTAAGTCTGTTGCCTTACTCATTCTGTCTGGAAGATCTGTCCACTGATGTCAGTGGAGTGTTAAAAGTCTCCTACTGTTATTGTATTCCCATCAATTTTTCCCTTTATGTCTATTAGTATTTGTTTTATGTATCTAGGTGCTCCTATATTAGGTGCATATATGCTAAACGAGTACAATATCCTCTTCTTGTGTTGATCTTTTTATCATTTTATAAGTCCTTTTTATCTTTCTTTATGACCTTTATTTTAAAGTCTATTTTGTCTGATATGAGTATTGCTATCCCCACTTTCTTGTCATTACTATTTGCATGAAACGTTTTTTTTCCATCCCCTCACTTTTAATCTATGTGTGTCCTCCACCATAAAGTGGGTCTCTTGTAAGCAGCATATTGTAGGCTCTTATTTTGTTATCCAGTCTGTCACATTGTGTCTTTTGTTTGGAGCATTTAGTTTATTGACATGTAAGATAGTTATTGATAGGTATGTATTTATTGCCATTTTAAACTTGGTTTTCCAGTTGATTTTCCATTTTTTCCTTGTTCCTTTCTTTTTCTTTTCATTTTTCCTTTTGTGGTTTGATGATTTCTTTTGGTTTTTGTGAATCTATTGTAGGTTTCTGATTTGTGGTTACCCTGGTTTTTAAGTATATTAACCTAGTACTGAATCTACTTGCTTTAGACTAGTAGTTATATAAGCTCAAGCACTTTATAAAAAAAAGGAAATCTACATTTTCTTAGTCCCCTCCCCCACATTTTATGATTTTGATGTCCTGCCAACATCTTCATGTTTATCCTTGTACTGTTCATTTTAATTATGATAGCTTTCATAATTAAAAAGAAATTACATCCTGGCCTTTTTAAGTGACCTACAATCCTTTTATATATTTGCTTTCTCTGTTGTGATTTTTTCCTTTCCTATAGATTCTTGCTTTTTTTCTATTTAGAGAAGACTTTTCAATATTTCTTTTAGAATAGGTTTAGTATTGCTGTATTCTTTCAGTCTTTGCTTGTCTGAGAAATTGTTTATTTCTCCTTCTACTCTAAATGATAATTTTGCCTCATAGAGTACCCTAGGTTTTAGTTTTTTACCCTTTCAGGACTCTGAATATATCTTGCTACTTCTTTCTGGTTTGCAACATTTCTGTAGAGAATTCAGCTGATAGCCTTATGGGGGTTCCATTGAAACTAACTCTGTTTTTTCTCTTGCTGCTTTTGGAATCATCTCTTTCTCTTTAACTTTTGCCATTTTAATTATAATATGTCTTGGTGTAGGTCTGTTCGGATTCATCTGGTTTGGGACCCTCTGTGCTTCCTGAAAGTGGATATCTGTTTCCTTCTTTAAGTTTGGGAAGTTTTCAGCTATAATTTCCTCAAATACATTTTTGATCCTCTTTTCTCTTTTCCTTCCCAGATTCCTATTATGCATAGATTGGCATGCTTTATATTCCATAGGTTTCATATATTGACTTTTTTTCACTTGTTCTTCTGTCTCCTTTTGTGATTGGGTGATTTGTTATTCTATCTTCCAGAGCATTTATTCATTCTTCTGCATTATTTAGTTTGCTATTTATTGCCTTTAGCTCAGTTTTCATAGGAATTGAGTTGCCTAATTTTGAGTGGCTCCTCTTTGTTTCTAGTTTCTTATTACAGTGATCTGCATTTCTATTGACAGCTTTTTAAAATTCCTTCAGCATTTTTATTATGTCCTTTTTGAACTCGGGTTCTTGTAGACTGAAAATGTCTGTTTCATTGTTTATTTTTTCAGGGAATTTCTCTTGCTCTTTTAATTGGGAGGAATTCCTCTGCTTCTCCATTTCACTTATATTTCCCTGACTCTATGGATTTAGGAGAAACAGCTATCTACTTTGTTCTTGAAGGTCTATTTTTATGTAGAAGCATTCCTGCGTAGCCTGTGTGAGTCTGTTACTTTTGTTGCAGGGGCTGTGTTTGGTCTGGATGCCTGCCACATCTTTTCTCAGGGTGTGCTGGCCATTAGTCATCTCTCTGATAGGGAGTGTGATTGGTGTTGTGGTAACTAGAGCCTGTACTGGATGTTAGACATGGCTTCCTCTTTTTCTGTGGTCATCACAGCCCTGTTGGGGGGCAGGGTCTGCTCTCCATTTATTGGAGTAGAAGCCTCCAGATCCACTTCTAAGCTGCAGTGTGAGGTAGGCAGGATTGGAGCACTCTCACTTAGAAAAAAGCCACTGAGCATTTCTCTGCAGGAGCTGTCTACCAGGACATGTGCTCTGTGATCTCACCTGTCACCCATTGTGGGCTCACAAAGTACACCGTTGTTGGCAGTGCCCTCAGCCCACCTCAGCTGTGGGAAAGCTGGCAATTGGCATGGATGTCCTTCAGGCACTGCATTCACAAAGCTACCAGCACAGATTGGCTGAAGACACACACCCTGACCCACTGTGGGAGTGCCAGGAATAAGCCCAGACTCCAGCCTTGCCTCCTCCGTGCACACGCCCACAAAGATTTCCTTTGGCTTTGCATCACAATAACTTTTTTGGCCTCCAAAGGCACATTTTAACTAATAACAGAAGGATTCAACACTGAATTCATTCTTACGTAGCCTAAGTATATAAATTTAAATTTTAAGTTGTTTGTGATTTATGCATTCTGTGTTAGTTTGCTAGGGCTGCCAGAACAAAGCACCACAAACTGGGTGGCCCAAACACCAGAAATTTATTATCTCACAGTTCTGGAGGCTGAAAGTTTGAGATCAAGGTGTTGGCAGGGTTGAGTCTTTCTCTGGGCTATGAGGGCTAATCTGTCCCATGCCTCTCGCCTAGCTTCTGGTAGTTTTCTGGTAAACTTCCGTGTCCCTTAGCTTCTGCTACATTACCCTGATTTCTGTTTCATCTTCGCATGGACCTCTGTGTGCATCCATACAGAGAAAATTCTCCCTTTTATAAGGACAGAGTCATAATGCAGTAGGGTCCACCCTAATGATCTGACTTAATGTAATGGTATGCAAACATCCTATTTCCAAGTAAAGTCACATTCACAGATACTGGAAGTCTGGATATCAACATCTTCTTGGAGGACACATTTCAGCCATATATATATGAAAGATTTTTTCATATGCACAAGTAAGTTACAACAAATTCTAGTAAGATATATACATTGAAGATGACCTAGTAATTCCAGTAACATTGCTATAATATTTAGCCTGAGCAAAAGAAAAAGAAAAACTTTATACTTTGTTTTGCTGCGTGTCTTATTTTATCATCAATCTGACGTGGGTAGAATTTATCTCAGTAAACTGACATATATTGACTGTTACTACATGCAAAACATTTTGCTACACACTTTGGGTGATATGAAGATACACAGTTTAGGACTTTGCTTTTTAATAATTTATAATATTGTATTTATAAAAATAGCAAGGATACAAAGACATTTAACTCTACACTCTGCAATTTAAGAAAAATGTTAGAGTCCTTCGGTTTTGTACACATTTCTTCATTGCAGAGTTTTGTTTATACTCTGAGAGCTGGAAGTTGTGAAGAGACCTTGAATCTTGTAATTCTATGAATTTATACCTCCATTTATATTGAGACTGATTATAATAGAACAAGACCTTTTCAACTGATAAAGGAAATTTAAAGCATTTTTATTGCTGAATAAAACAGTGATTGATTGCACAAAAGTTTCAATTGGTAGTTAACTTCTTGTTACAGGATTAGGATTTTACATTTATTTGACATTCATGAAAATTTATCTTTAGGTATTAATTGCTTCAGTTGAGAGTGAACCACTTTAGGCACAGGATCTGGGAAAGTAGTATTTCCTTTGCCTAAAAATTTGCTCTGTGACCCGTTAGCAAACAGCAGACAATATATTATCATTCTTACATAAAATTCGGATTAATGCTATAGCAATTCAATTTCCTTGTCTCACTACTGTTTAAAAAAGAACAAAAATTTAGGCAAGTGAGACCACTCTCTTGAGAAGATGGGTTTAAGTGTCATGATCTGTATAATCCTATAGATTACATAGAATCCCTTTTCACTTCTGAAGCAGTTTACAAGATTAAATTCAAAATGATATCATTTGTATTTTTGGGATAGAGTCTTTTTACAAATCATTTACAACAAGATTTAAGACATACTTAAACTTGGGAAGAGAAGATAAGCTTCAGCAAAGAATTTATGCCTCCCCTATGATATCATCTGCTAAGAATAATGTTAAATCCAACTTCAGATCTTTGTAGAGAAAATTATATGTATAGGCTCCAAGGTAAACTAAAGACAATTGATCAGTAAGATCTACCTCACATAAAGAAAATACCATAATCCACAGGGCATATATCATTCTGGATATCTGAATTATCTAGATTCCTGAGCTATAACCTTTTAAATACTATCAATTAAAATTTTTAATTATTTTTAAAGGCCACATTTCTTCAACATACTCTGTGCTTCACTGTCATGTTAAGTAGAAGATGTTTAATGAAGCTTTCTTGACACCATCGTCATTATCAGTTAATATTTGTTACTTAATACAGCAAAATATGGTTTCAGGCACAGATGTATAATAAACAGGTTGAGTCCTGAGGGGGCCCCGACCAAGACATGGGCTCTGAATTTTCTTTCTTGATGTCAGTTTGCTTTTTAAATATGTCACCTCATTATAGAAGCTGCCTTGTGAAAAATTAATTGGTATCTCATGATTTGATGTTACCTTCTTCTATGTGGCTTTCTTATTGTTCAGGAAATTATATTCTTCATTGCGTTAATCACCATCACTCAAAGTTTTATCTCTGACTGAATACTGTTGGCTCAAAAGTCCTTCCCAAAATCTTGTATCGTTTCTTCCGTAGTAAGTATCTCACTTTCAAAAAACATAAAGAAAACACATGCCATATCTTTTTAAGAATTAGGTTAAAAAAATTTTGGAGAGGTAGCTTACTATAAGTTCAATACATACAAGAGAGATTTTTGTAGACAAGACTCTAAAATTTTCTTAGTGCTTGACATTTATTCGAATTCTAGGCGTAAGTAATATGGATCATACTTAACCTACATAAATATTACATTTAGTATCGATTATGAGTACAAGATTACAAATCAAAGAACCTTTTTTATCTTGATTTTTATAGGTAAGACTCAGCTTTTAAAATACATAGTGCATTGAACGATGTAGGAGTTAGGAGCACCAATGTGTGCACAGTGGAAAATATACATATAACTTTGCAGTCAGCCTTACAAGCTCATGGTTCTGCATCCATGGATTCAACTAACTGCAGATCTCTTTTGGCAATGTAGTATTTATTGAGGATAATCATGGGGACGTCTGATTTAAAACAATGGAAAACTTAAAATAAGGCACATACAATACATTTTTAGCAACCTTGGTGATAATGAGGTAGATAATAAATTCCAGAACTGCTAAAACTGAGTTACAACACTAGTTTTAAAATAGCTGCTGATTGGGAAAATAAGCTATATTAATTAAAATGCCAGAGAGCAAGAAAACAAATGTCTAATTTAAAGTCAGATACAAACTTAGAGGTCACAAGGGTAGATCATTCAAATAACAGATCCTGTTTGCAATTTAGCTGCTTCTCACACAGGGAACTGTAGGCAGCTGCCCCAGAGTGAGGAAGAGCAGGAATTTATTTCTGTTACCACAGCTCATGATAACCTTGGGCAACTCCTACTTCTGAAATCCCTTGTGTAATAACATTTAATATCCTGAACATTAACATATTTAGCAAATATTCAATTGGTCAGTAATACTAAAGGACAAAAGATGATTAAAAAATAATCCTGAACAAAAAACTGCCTCCTCAATGAACTCTATAATCATTAAATAAGAGATGAGTTTCCTCAAGAAAACCTAATGTCAAATGATACTGATAATTCAATTGAAAGAGATGAGAACAAACTAAAGCAAATAAGAGACTTATTGGATGAAATTATTGGAAAGGATTAGTTGGTGGTAGGGGGAAGGCTTTTCTAACTAGTTCTGTTTTTCTAATGAGTTCTGATCTAGAAAATATTTAAACGATTTTTACAGATGTTACAATTGTTCAATTGAATAATTAATATGTTATCTGAAGAGTTGTGACTGGCAACTTTCTCCTACATTCTAAATTTTCATTTTTCTATTTTCCTTTTATGAACATATTTTCATATTATGTAATACAGAAGAACAGAATTAAGAAAAAGACAGTAAAATTATAAAGTTTTATCTTAAATGAATACACGCAAGGGTGTTGCAACATATGTAATACACTTCAAATGCTCTTGATCATCTGAACTTCCTGTGACCAGAATTATATTTTACATGATTCACATGGAATATAAAAAGGCAACTACTGAAGAAATACCATATGGATAAAAGCAGTTGTATTCTTTTATTTATTCGTTCTTCTCCGTAAGTTGGGGATTATGTAGCTAGAGTTTAACTTCATCACATAAACACCTAGAGGGAAATACAGGTTCCAGGGCTCCACCCAAGAGTACAGACTATAGCAGCTGGGGAGTTGTTAGATGTTGGGGGGTTCTGTTGTGTTATCAACTCATTTGGTAATTGTTAAGCAGTATCTATGTTTGAAAACTACTGATCAAGCACATCACCTGCTTTATTTTACAGCCATAGAACAAAGAACTAGGTGATTGAGCAATATGCTCAGGGTTTACCTAGCCAGGACGTGAGCTGAAGGTTTCCATCAACCATAAGTTCTGTGCTGTTTTTCCAGCTCACTTCGGTTTAATTCATCCAGGATTCACTGACCATTTATTCTGAGTTTTATTGTTCCAATCTTAAATGATTAATTTTAGATACAGTTTTCTTAAACTAGAATATATTGAAAGATTTCAGGGCTTGAATCCTCTGAATTTATGCTAAATTTTAGGTTATTTATGTAAGTCCATTTTTAATCAATGAAGTTTCCATAACTTTTATCAAAAATTTCAAGGAGAAGAAATTATACTACCCCTTAAAATGAAGAACTTTTGTTCCAAATCTGTATCTCTGATTTGTTGTTCAGGGCCACGTCAGAAGTAGAGCATTAAACCCCCAGAGGCTTGGTATTTAATATTTATCTTCCTCAAATATATAGGCTACTGGGGGATTTGTTACTACACTTTAATCTTTTTCTCTTCCTCTCCTATTTGTACATAAAATTTATACAAAGTAAGACATACTGAATATTCCTTTTATGATTTTTATTTTCCACTTTTACAATTTCAGAGAAATAAAGAGTAAGAAAATAAATCAAGTGGATAACACATGCACAATAACATCATTGACTTTGTTCCAACATGCCTAGTGTTTGGAAAGTAATTGCATCGTCTGGTCAGGGAATGAGATGCTAAAGTAAAAAAGAAAGGCTTTTCATCAGATGTCTTTATTTGGCATTATATTTTATATGAAAGCATTAGTAATATATATTTAGAAAGAATGCAACAAATACACATACTGTTTTTGTGGTGGGAAATTTTTTGAGGAAAAAATAGAGACTTAAATGTTTTGCAAGAACAAATTCTTCTCTCTCGAGGTTAGAAGAGCAATTTATGATCCTTTGAGCAGTTGATGGAGGACATCATCAAAGTGGAATTACTTTGTGAGAAACCTGTCAGCTTACCTTTACATTAATAGATAATACCTGTGGAATCTATCTGTGGGGAAAGAAAAGCTGTTTCAGTAAGTGGTGTCTCTGTTGTACTTTTCAACCTAAGCTAGTTACATTACCTCAAAGTGGAAAAAAAAAAAAAACCTGCAAAATACCCTTTTTTCTAACCAAATTGACTATTATTGATTATCAGGTACTTCAGATTATGTCAAAATCCTAGCTTTTGGATTGTCCTAATGACCATGCTGGAGACCCAGACTAGTTAAAAGTATGTATTAAAATACATATTATACCTGCAATTGTTTGGATGTTACATCATAATCATAGTGAATTTAATAAGTTGAAGTATCAACTGATAGACCAGAAAAGAAGTTGCAACAAAATAAGCTGCTAAAACTTTCAAAATATAATTTAATATACTGATTTATTCATTGATGAATATTTGGTGAGTGGTGATCCTTTATAATATAATTGGATTTAAAATGCCACTTGTAACAATAAAAAGCTGTAGTAGATTTTATCTTAAGAGAAACATCCATTTTTCTCACTAAGTTTCATGTATGTAAGACTATACATGTCAGAAACATATTATATTCATTTCCATTATGGCCAGGAACACTTAACAAAATGTGACTTATTTGACCCAAAGTAAACCTGTGAAGTCCAGAGAATTTGGTGATATCACCCTTGCTATTTGACATTCAAGTGAGGATTCCTTCCCAATTTTTAATCATCCAACACTCTTCTGTTATATAGCTTGTTCCCCTTCACCCAAACATGGGTGGTGCTGATAGCAGCCATTTGAACATGTTTAACTAATTTATTTTCCTTTAGAGTTCGTGTTGTAGCTCAGCCAAGCATTAAACTCCTCTCTAACTGTAAAATATAAAATTGTTTTTCTTGGAAGTTAATTAAAGGAGGGAGCCTCTAAATGACACTATATTTACTGAAATGCAGAATAATTCTGAATGCAAAGCTGATGTCATTTTTTGAGGTTCTCTAGTGGTAATGGTAGGAGAATATATAAACAGAAAAGATGGAAGCTGTCTTTCTGTTCATCTGTCGTGGTAATGTTGCACAGTGAGCTAGTCTGCTGTACCTTCTGAAGGTTTACTGCACAGAGGGCTTGGGATGTGGGTGGGCACATCTGGGACACAAAAACATATTTGAGGGTCCTATTTTTGTGTGACATCATGTAAAAATGAACATATAACCTTAACATGTTCTTTCAGTTTATAATGTGACAATAATAATTCTCAGAGAAATTAATATGCAAGTAAGTTAACAAATAAATATATTTCCTTAAAAATAATGTATAATTCCAGTAGGATGATAAGTAGTTACATGTCAGGATATATTATGCCTAGGAAATATTCTTTTTAGTTATAAATGTTCATCAAAGACATAATAGGCTTTCAAGAATTGCTTGAGTGGTAAAAGGGAAACAGCTTAGCAAACTATAGTAAAGGAAGGATTTCAGATATGGCAGAGTAAGTTGTTGCAAACAAAGTCTCTAAGAAAAATTAGGGAATTTATTTTTGTTTCTATCTAGTCAGGAGAGTGGAGAGCTACACAGACAACCATGTCTTGTAGGGGCAGGAACCTAGTGAGAAGGGTGAGGAGGGAACAACACTGAGGTGAGCATTACATTGCCCTGAAGGACTCTTTTAGTTCCTTAGCAGCACAAGACCAAAAGGCAGCCACAAAGGAGGTAGGACTCTAAGATGAGAGATTGGCCTTTTTAGGGTCTATAGAAATAAACCTTATAGTTCAAAAGTCCAAGACAGCAGGACTTGAGGGGACAAAGGTTCCAAAGAAAAGGGAAGAACGTGGATGAAAGTCTGGCATTGTGTCATTTTCCCCTCCTCAAGACATTTGCTAAATTTTATTTGATGTACAGCCAAGAATATAGGAAGTAGAGTCAAAAGTGGCAGGTAAAGATCTGAGCAGCCTCACAGAGTGTTTGGCAATTTCACGTGATGGAGGGAAGAAAACTGGAGGAGAAACTCTAGTCGTTATCACTGACTTCCTGTTGGGATCACAGAAAGGTTACACCCTACGAATATGGGTGATGAGAATTAGATCAACTCTCACAAAAATGGGAAGCTCAGTCCTTAACAAGCAAAATTCCATGCTGGAAAAAATTGGTTTGCCCCATATTTAAGGTGCCTGAAAAAGCAGAAGGATATTCTGTCTGGAGGAAGATAATGTGATTATCTCTAAAATTTTTCACAAGTTATGACCCACATTTGATCAAACTTATTAGGCATGCCAGGAAATAGAAAAGACAAACTAAGAAGATAAATAAACAATATGAGCAGATCCAAAGATGAACCAGATCTGGAGTTTCATACTATGGCCTTATGGACAGTAAAATGCTTAACAAAATTGACAAGATGGAAAATTTCACCATGTTATTGAAATCTATAAATAATAACCAAGTGGAAATTATAGACATAATATAATAATTGACATTAAGAATGCAGTAGATGTATTTAATTACAGATTAGACTACTGAAGAAACGATCAGTGAACTAGAAGAGAGGTTGTTAAAAAAATATATATACAGACTGGAGTACAGAGAGAAAAGAGGGTCTATGATACAGAAAAGAACATACAAGATACATGATATCGATGAAAAGATTTAACAGCTGCAATTGCATATTCAAAATAAGAAGAGAGAGAATGTTATAAAATGTTATAAAAGCAGTATTTAAGAGATAATGGGTGAGAACTTCCCACAACTGATAAAGATACCCGTCCACACAATCCAGAAGTTTAGGAAACATGGAGGAGGACTGGGGCGGGAAGCAAGAAAACCTTAGGAACGTTAGAGTAAAATTAGTTTTTAAAAAATGCATAAGGAAAATTTGAAAAAGCAGCCAGATAAATAAAAGACACATTACATTACAAGAAAAACTGTTTCTTAAAGAACCATGGAAGGCAGAAGATAATGCAATGATATGTTTAAAATGCTGAAAGAAAATATGTGTGAACTAGGAATTCTTTATCCAGGAAAAACACTCTTCAAAAATGAAGATGAAATAAAAATATTTCCAAACAAAACCTGAGAGAACTCATCATAGCAAACCTGCATGAACCTATGTATTAAAAGGAGTTTATTAGATAGAAGAATAATCCCAAAGAGAAGCACAGAAATGAGGATGGAATGATGAGCAGTGGAGCATAAACATGTGGGTAAATCTAATCAATGTAACTCAAACAATGATAATAATAACCCCTCTGGGGTTAAAAAAGAGTTACAGAATTGAAAATTATGACAATTATAGCATAAATGGCAAAGCAGTAGTTTTAAGTGAAATAAGATAGGTTTTAAATCTTTGCATTTTATAGGAAGTACTGCATATTAACTAATAATGATTATGAGTAAAGTTAATGGGCTATTGCTCTCTGTCATAACAAAATATATAATGGAAGCAAAAGTATAATGTGTGAAATGGAATTGAAAATAAGACATTATTGTAGAAAGTGTTTTCCAACATTAATTCACTATTCCTAAACATGGATTCTTTCTAGACTAGTACTGATTAATAGAAATATAATATGAGTGTATGACCATATTAAACAAGTAAAAATAAACATGAAAATAAGCATAATAGTATATTTAATATAACATATCTGAAATAGTACCATTTCAACATGTAATAAGTATAACTATTAATCAGAATTTTACACCCTTGTTGTCAAAGTCTTCAAAATCTGGTGTGCATTTTAGACTTACAGCACATCTCAACTTGAATTAACCACATTTAGATGCTCAGTAGTCACGTGTGCTTAGTTGCTACCATCATGGACAGCAGAGGTCTAGACTGTAGCAGGAATAAACTTGAAGGGCATCTCTATGAATTTGATCTACTGCACCAGTAAGTAGTCTAATGATATTTTAGATACAAAACTTTATATTGTATTGCTTTAATAAGTCATTTTCTGTTTAGAATCTGGAGTTCCCTAATAATATAATCTCAGTAAGTTCCTGAAATATAATGCCACTTAGTGGTATGTATACTAAAATGAAAAGGAGTTTCTGTATGGACTACAATAACATCAGATAGTTCACATCCAGTCCCTTCTAAAAATCAAAGTCAAGACCACTGTCATAGTCATTATTATATACTCAGTGCTTAACCCATAAATCAGTATCTATTAACTATTTATCTATTCTTAGTGTAAACTCAAAAAAACCTAAATGTCAATGAGATGCAATCTACAATAACTGACTAAAGCATGGCATTAATTTTTAGATTATTTAGTATTAAAAAAGATAAGTTAATTAAAAGAAAGTCTGTCACCTTCACCTCATTAAGGTAACTCTTCTATCTTGGTATCAAAGGTAAATGAAAAGCAGACTTTATAAAAATGAAAATGTAATAGCTATTCTTGACCAGATTAGCACTTATTTCTAGAGGCATGCAGACTGTCCTCTACTGTAATCTCTTAATTACTACTTGGGGCCATAAACATAACCAATCTTTAGAAGAGAAATGCAAATATATTGCTTCAAAGACAGAAAAATATTATCTGGTCCAGAGAGTCTGTGTGACAGTTAAATTATGGACTGTAAAAATGTAGCAGCCATATGATTCAGTGAGAACAAGTGAGCACACTTACCATTTAGAAGATTCTACTTTGCTGCCTGGGCGTATTTGTTTGGTTTTTTGTTTCATAATAGAAGCACTTTCTCTCTTAATTGGGAAAGGATTTGGTAGAGTGACATTAAATGTTCTTTTCAGAACAGAATGTCTTAAAAATGGACTGAGCTGTGGATATGCAAACAAGAATAGCATATTTTACTTATATCATTCATGAACTTTGAAAATGTATTATTTTACATAAATCAATGAACTCATTAATGTAAATAACTTGCAACTTATCAACACTATTCATTAATAACTTACACATTTAGACTCCTAGGGTTAATATCTATAGATGTACTTAAAAGTGTAAAAAAAAAAAAATACTAATCATGAGGTTACTAAAATATGTTTAATAGTTTTGTCAAAAAAGTATACATATTTGAGACAGACAAAAATCTTTGGTGAAATCTTAACCATTAAAAAAAAAAGAAATATATAGTTTTTACATATGTTAATATCAAATAATTTTATTCTCAAAATAAATTTGCTTCCAATGAAGGTACATATTGATTTCCTAGATGTGCCTTCTCTCAACATTTATCCTTTCAACAAATATTTATTAAATGCTTATCTGCCCAAAACTATCTTATTATCTTTAGTACTGTGAACATAAAGTAACAAAAATCCATTTACATTCACCATTCACATACCAATAAAATTGAGAAAGACAAGTTTTGAAACAACTCTAAAAAGTAAAACAAACAACCCAGTGTCTAATTTACAACTGCTGTGAGAAATGTCCACTAAATCTCTTGCCAAAAGAAGATAATTGATGAAAAAAATTAATGGAATATTCTTCACCCAATATGGTTTGAGTGCCTTCTATGTGACTGATACCAGTCCTAACATAGCCCTAATCAACACTTATCCCTTTTTCTCATGCCCCTCTCCTAAACATTGTATTATAGGATATACAGAGAAGTTGGAAATTGAGATGAGTAGTTTATAAGTACATATTTTTGAGAACACTGCATTCATAGATTTATAGTGTTTCATTGTAGACATGTGATAGGATGACAGTTACAGGTTTAGAGTCAGTTTTATGAAGGATAATTAATAGATCTCAGTGAAAATTTGGACTTGGACACTTAAAATTTCTGCAGCCTTTGGAAGGCTGTCTCCCCTTTTTGAATATGAGTTTCCTCATTTTTCAAATAGAGTCAAGGCTATCCACCTTATACAGACTTTCTGGGCATATTAATTGAATTAAAGTATGTAAAGTAGTCTTTGCTCTTGAGAGGCAATATAGCTTCGTGGTCAAAAGCATAGGCTTTCCATGGATTGGAACCCCACCCTTGTTATCTGCTTTCTGTGTGTCCATAAGCAACTTACTTAACCTCTCTGTGCTTTGGTTTTCACATTTGGAAAATGGGAATGACACAATACTACCTATTTTGTAGTATTGTTTTGGGAAATAAATGAGTTAATTTGTTTAAAGCATATCAGGCCTGGTATATCAACATCATTAGGTAAATATCAAGTATTATTATTATGATGATGATGATGATGATGATGATTATGATTATTACTTGTATAGTGTCCCCAAAAGTAAATATTTGTCTCCAGTTAGTTAAAAATAAATTTTCTCATACAAAGAGATGGAAAGATATCCTGTGTAAATGGGTTTGAAGAATTAATATTGTTAAAATGTCCATACTACCTGAAGCAATCTATAGATTTAATGCAACCCCTATCAAAATACCCATGATACTTTTCACAGAACTAGAACAAATAATACTAAAATGTATATGGAGCCATGAATAGCCAAAGCAATCTTGAGAAAAAAGAACAAAGTTGAAAGTATCACACTCCCTGACTCAGACTATACTATAAAGCCACAATAATCAAAACAGTATGGTACTGCCACAAAAACATACATGTAGATCAACAGAACAAAATAGAGTCCAGAAATAAACCCCATTCATTTATGATTGATTAATCTACAACAAAGACAGTAAGAATACACAGATGGGGAAAAGACAGTCTCTTTAATAATTGGTGCTGGAAAAACTGAATGGTTACTTGTAAAAGAATGAAATTAGAACACTCTCTAACACCATATACAAAAATAAAGTCAAAATGGATTGAAGATCTAAATGTAAAACTGCAAACCATGAAACTCCTAGAAGAAAACATAGGCCGAACATTCTTTGACTTAAATCACAGCAATATATATATTTTTTTGATTTGTTACCTAAGGCAAAGGAAACAAAAGCAAAAATGACAAATGGGACCAAATGAAACTTAAAGGCTTTTGTACAACAAAAGAAACCATCAACAAAATGAAAAAACCTAAGGAATGGAAGAAAATATTTGCAAATGATGAGACTGACAAGGGATTAATATCCAAAGTATACGAAAAGCTCATACAACTCAGTATCAAAAAAACCAAACAACCCAATCAATAAATGGGCAGAAGACCTGAACAGACGTTTCCCTATTGAAGACATACAGATAGCCAACAGATGGATGAAAAGGTGCTCAACATGGCTAATGATTAGTGAAATGCAAACCAAAACCACAGTGAGGTTTTTGCAGTGGAGACACATGATGGATTGTCTCTGGGAAATATCTGCTGGTGTCTGTCCCAACATCTCCACCCGGTGGGTTACTTCACTTCCCTCATCAAAACCTCCCACATTAAAGAGGGGAGGGTATAGTTCAATGGTAGAGTACATGCTTAGCATACATGAGGTCATGGGTTCAATCCCAGTACCTCCATTAAGAAACAAACATAACCCCCCCCCCCAAAAAAAAACCTCCCACGTTGTAGGAATATATTACATTTTGTTTATTTTTTCTATTGGGTTGGGTATGGGGGTAATTTCTGTTTGGAGCTCTGATTAGTAATATGGCTATGACCATTTTTGTTCACATCTCTCTGTTCTACACATGTCTGCATTTCTGTTGGGTGTGTACCTGGGAGTGGAATTGCTGGAGGTGTTTGTTTATTCATCAGATGCTTATTTCTTTATACTTTATGTTACTGTTGTATCAAAGTAGCCAGCAAAGTTCCTGGTGTATCCCAGGAACCTGCTACATATTTGTGAGGGGATAAATATATGATGGTAGAATCTCAAAGCTGCAGGTGGTTTTAGATTATCAAGGAATCCAACCCTCTGGTTATTATGGTTTATGTATCAAATGCTGGTTAATTATTCCCTGATTGGCATTTTGCCTCCCGAAATCGCACTATTAAACACAATGCTGATGGGACTACCTCTCCGTGCATATACCAAATTGGCCTGATTCTCGTAGAATCTGCTCTGTGTAGGCCTACTATCTAAATGCATTATATATATTCTGACTCACCCTGTCTGGGCATTTCTTTTCCCTTCACTTTTTTATGACTTCACATTTAGGGGTAGTGTCTGGCATTCTTTCCCAAGCTTGTCCATCCCCCACCAGCATGAGACTCTGACAGGCTATAAATTCATCTCAGTTCTGTCCAGAGGTGTAGGACCTTGGGCCATGTCTCAATTCTCCCAGGGAGAAATGTGTTCCACACCCCCTGAAGGAGGTAACTTCGAAAGATGGCCAATTTTTCAACAGGGTGCTCCGACAGTGGTCAGGCCCAGCTCCAGAAAACTCCCCAGAGAGACCAAGATGGCTAGGAGAAAGAAGTAATATTGGAGAATAACCGTCCTCCAGACCCCTGCAGGCATTTTACTTATCTGCTCAGGTGAGAGGTGAAACTCTAGCACTTTTTACAAAGGAGAAAGCTGATCTTAGGAAGTAACCAGTCACACGCATGCCTGGGAAGTAGCCGGGCTGCAAATTGATCTGCTCCCTCTGGCTGCAAGAGTCCTGGTTGTATGGCTCTTAGAAGTAAATTTCCAAACTCGGTTTATTCCATCCAGACACTGCAAGAGCCTTGCTTCCAAAGGGAGTGTTTCTCTTGGGGTTTGAATAAAATGGCGATAGATTTTGAAACCTGTTGGAGAAGCTCTGAGATGGTTGAAAATCCAGCCTGATTTTCCTATTTGATTGAAATCCAGCACATAGGTCTTGAACAATGCTTAGTAGTACCTCCGGGTATGTGAGAGATTTAGTTTTCCTGTCAAAATGAGCAGAGGAGACAGCTGGCATTTAGTCCCCAGGGGGCAGGGATGCTAAATAGCCTGCAATGTTCAGGGATGGTACAATTCAGTACAGACTTGTCCCTCCCAAATGCCAGCAGGTAAACACTGATAGTTTAGCGACTTCATCCTGATAGATCTGGTTATAGGAACCTCATAGTCATGAAGGCATTTTAAACTAAAATGAACAGATCCAGGTTTTGTGGGACTCATATAATTGGGGATAGGTGTTGGGAAAGGCTCTGTAAGAGAAAGGACGTAGATGCACCTTACTTTTCAATCATTATAAAAATGTGACCATGTGAAAAAATTGCAGAGGAGGGGTCCTGGGGCTAAAGCATTTCAGTGTTGGTGCTCCTGGTGGTAAATTTCCTCCGTGGCTTTTACTGAGTCTCAAAGGTTTTGTCTTCTCTTTTTCAGTGCTTTCCAAATAGTATGTTATTTCAGTTTTGATTTCCTCTTTCATCTCAAGGTTATCTGGATGTTTCAAGTATCTAAGAGTTTTTGGTCACCCTTTTATTCTTTATGCCTAATTTTATGGATTGTGATTCAAGAATGTGATTTTCAAAAATGATTCCCTTTTTTATGATCAAGTTAGTACATGATGATTTTGTCAGTGTTCTGTGTATACACGAAATAATGTACATTGTCTACGGGATGTGAGCTTTATATCTTAACAACTAAATTAGGTGAGTTGACTGTTTAATTTATCCGTGTCTTTTTTTAAAAAATTGAAGTATACTTTAATTAAAAAAAAAAAACAACACAGTGAGGTATCACCTCACACTGTCAGAATGGCTATCATCAGAAAGTCTACAAATAACAAATGTTGGCCAGGAATGTGGAGAAAAGGGAATCCTTGTACACTGTTGGTGGGAATGTAAATTGGTGCAGCCACTTTGGAAAACAGTAGGAAGGTTCCTCCAAAAACTAAAATTAGAACTACCATATGATCCAGCAATTTCATTCCTGGGTATATACTGAAAGAAGAGGAAAACACTAAATTGCAAAGCTGCATGTATGCCAGTGTTCATAGCTATATTACTTATAGCCAAGATATGGAAGCAACCTAAGTGTTCATCAACAGATAAAGAATAAACAAAATGTGGTGTACACACACACACACACACACACACACACACACACTAGAATACTATTCTGTCATAAAAGGAATGAAATTTTGCCATTTGTAACAACTTGGATGGACTTGGAGGGTATTATGTTTAGTGAAATAAGTCAGATAAACACATGCTGTATATCATGTATATATGTAATCTAAGAAATGAAACAAACTGGTGAATATAACAAAAAGAAACAGACTCCCAGATAGAGAGAACAAACTAGTGGTTACCAAAGGGGAGAGAGAAGGGATGAGGGACAAGATAGGGGCAGGGGATTAAGAGGTACAAACTAGTATGTGAAAAATAAATAAGCTACAGGGATATATTATACAGCACAGGGAATATAGCCAATATTTTATACCTTTAAATGGAGTATAATCTATAAAAATATTGAATCGCTAGGTTGTACACCTGAAACTAATATAATATTGTAAATCAATTATACTTCAATTAATTAATTAAATTTTAATTCTGATAGAGAAGCATGAAGCAGGGCAGTTGGAATTAGCCCTCAGTATGGTGGTCTGCAAAAACACTGGAAGTTTGTTGGGACACATGACTCCAGCAGGATAAAATTAAAATGAAGTTATTTCCACAATCAGATGATAGAGAGCAGTCAGGGCAATTCATACATCCTGCTATCAGAAAATGCAGATTTTTCATAGATGTCCTCTTTTAAATGCATGAGGAAAACATATATTTATACAATTCTTATAAATATAATGCAGCCTAAAGGAAAATAATAATCTGAATAACAGAGTAAAGGAAAAGCTCTAATATTTATTTAAAATATGAACAAATAAATGTTTCAGAAAAAAAAATAAAATTAGAACTAAATAGGCTTCAGGGATAAACTCTCAAACATTCAAAAATCTAAAAAGAGCATTTTAAGTAACTACTGAATTAAAGAGAAATATAAATATAAATACAAGTGCTTATAAAATAATACAAAAGAATAATGAACCAGTGTTCACAGAATTACCCCCAAAGCTGTAATACTAATCTAAACTGTTCTATGATTTAAGAAAGGAAGACTGGGGCAATTCTATTTATTCCCCCTTCCTTTCAATTATTCTATGAGTGGATATCAAGTCCCTATAATATGCCAGTCACTGTACTAGGGTCTAATAATAAAATTGTCAAAAAATAAGACAAAATTCCAGGCCTTCTAAAATCCGCTATCAATAAAATAATTTTAAAATCAGTGATAAGAACTCTTAAAGAGGCACACAGAGACAAGTAAGATTTGACCGAGTAAAGGCAATCAAATGGTTCAGTAAGGAATCGGTGATCGGACTAAAGTCTGAAGGAAGGACAGAACTTATCTAGGCAATGGTGATGGGGGAGATGGTGGGCGGTACTCCTGGCTCAGTGATCAACATAAGCAAAGACTCTGTAGCATTTTCTAGTAACTGACAGAACACCAGTGGAACTGGAATAGAACAGGAATCATGAGAAATGATGCTGTAGAGGTAAGTAAGCCAATATAAGGAGTCTTTATGATGAAAGCAATGAGAGACCAGTGAAGTTTATTAAAAAGAGGGTGAGAGATGATTTTGGAAAGATCATTCATTACTATATTTTGCATCAATGTTTTTATTATGTAAACATTGAATATCATATGTAAATTTATATAATTACTGAAATAATTGTGTATCACTAATTTCAGTGAGAATGATTTGTTTATTTTCTTAAATAAGAATTACTCAGCAAGAGATTTTTCAGGTTATGGTTACCTTCTGGAAGCAGGGAAAAGTCTGTATTCTGAGGGTCAGAGAAGAATGGGTTAAAGAAAAAAACTTGTAGGTTTTCTGCAAACAGACCACAGAGAGACTATAGCACAAGAGAAGGGCCCAGGGTAAAGTTTATGGAGCCACATTCATGGGGAAAGATATAAAAGATGTAAAAACAGAGCAGGTAGAGATGTAGGTGGAATATCAGAGAGTAGTTTGTCAGCCAAGCCAAGAAAAGAGTTTTCCAAGACTTCAACACTGCTGAGAAATCTAATATTAAATGGACTGAAAATGTTCTTCATATTGAAAGAAAAGTATACTGATTAATTTAGTTGAGGTGAAATAAAGTGGTGTAAACCAGATTAGAGGAAACTAAGAGGAAAAGGAAGCAGAGCAGTAATGAGAAAATTTTTCAAGAAGTTAACATCAAAAAAAAAAGAAAGAAAGAAAAATAACCAGAGAAAAAGAGCCTATAAGCTAATGTTTCCAGTTTTAGGTTTTTTTTTTAATGGAAGAGGTTTGAAACTAAAGACAAGGGGAATCCCCCTGTCAATGAGAGTAACAGCATAAGTGACAGGCTATGGATTTTATCCTCTATTCGTAACTAAGATACTTGGAGATATTGGTGTTAGATAGGAAAGAGTAAGTGATTCTGTTGTCGCAGTTGGAAAGGATTATAAGATAAATCCAGAGGTATGTAAGTTTATGAATTAAAATGTAAATGAGACTTTCCATTTTGTTTGTTTTTCTCTAAAGCTGGCATCAAGTGTTTCCCCTACTCAAATTCCCATGGAAATGGCCAAGGAGATACATGAATGATTAGGGGAAATCCTGTGTTAATGTTGAAAAACAGGGATAGGACATTTCTCTCCTGAAATTTTCAAAGAATTACTGTTAGATACAATAGTGATGGGAATGATCTGAAGGGCTGAGTCAGGCTTCCTATCTCCCATCCTCAACCAGCTTCCAAGGAAAAATATTCACTTCAGGAAGTTGAAATTTTGTTATTCTCAACCTAAAAATGATGAAGTAGTATAGTATCACTGAAGGTGGAATACTGGCGTCAATACAGTTTTGAGAGGCTCCTAGTTTCAATCCTGGTGCGGCACACAGAGCAAACTTAGATGTGAGCATGGTCAACTTTGTTTTTGACAACAGGAGCCAGACAAAGCTGAGATAATAGCGTGTCTGAATCTGGGCACCAGGGAAGTAGAAGTGGAGTGGAGGCATCAGGCTTTCTCTAGAGCAGAGGAAAGAAATGAAACTATTCTAGTGGCAATTCTCTCTTATAGCCTTTCCCTGAAGGCTTCTGGATCTGACAGGGTCTGAAATTGAAGGTCTGTCTGACAGAGATTTGGGGAGGGGTGGGAGATGGTACCAGATACTATAAAATAATATAAATCTATCATACTTAATGTGGTTCAGGCCCCCAAATAAGTGTTAAACTTAAAGTAAACATAGGCATTTAGCATATGGTAAAACTGGCATTTCAAGTCAACAGGAAAAGGGTGTATTCAAAGGTCTTCGGTATTGGAAAAATGAGGTTTGTAAATGACTATATATTATATCTTCACATTACGGGCTCATGTAAATTTAATTTTTTTTTAAATGGAACATTAGAATAAATAGAAGAAAACACAAGTGTATATAGCAGGTCTAGAATTTTATTTTTAGGAAATCATCCTGAGTCTTCACAAACTGGTATCTGAGATGATACTTGTTATATTGTTTTATATAATAAGAATGCTATAAAGTCTTTTAAATTTTCTAGGAAGAACATCTGATAACGTTTTATCAATTATTCCCAATACAGCAAAACATAGAGTGGTCATTTTATAAAATTACATGTGTGATTCTAAAATGTGGCTATCATTCACTATCAAAAAATGTCCAACTTCAAGACTTACCATATATTACAACTGACATAGTAATCAAGATAATGTGGTATTGGTGAAAGAACAAAGAGATACATGGAACAGAATAAAGCCCAGGAAAAGATTCCACACAAATACAGTCAATTGATCTTTGACAAAGGAGCAAAGACAATACAACAGAGCAAAAACTGTCTTTTCTACAAACAGCACAAATACACACAAAATGAATCTAAATACAGACCTTACTCCCTTCACAAAAATTATCTAAAACTGGATCATAGACCTAAATGTAAAATGCAAAACTGTAAAACTCCTAGAGGATAACATAGTAGAAAACCTAAATGACCTTGTGTTTGGCAATGACTGTTTAGTTAACAACACCAAAGGCATAACACATGAAAGAGATAACTGATAAATTAGGCTTAATTAAAATGAAAAACTTCTGTTTGCAAAATACACAATCAAGAAAATGAGAAGACAAACCACAGATAGGCAGAAAATATTTGCAAAAGATGTATCTGAATAAAGAACTATTATCCAAAACATACAAGTAACTCTTAAAATTGAATAACCTGATTTTAAAATGGGCAAAAGGTCTAAACATATCTCAGCAAAGAAGATATACATATAGCAAATAAGCATATGAAAAGATGCTCAGTGCCATATGTCACTAGGGAATTAAAGACTAAAACAATGAGATACCACTACACATCTATCAGAATGGTCTAAATCTCTAAACACTGACAACACCAAATACTGATGAGTATGTGGAACAAGAACTCAAATTCACTGCTGGTCAGAATGTAAAATATGTTTACTTTGGAAGAGTTTGGTGGTTTCTTACAAAACTAAACTTATTTTTACTATACAGTCCGCGTAAGCTGTATCTACCCAAATGAGTTGAAAATGTTTGTCTACTAAAAAACCTCCCCACAGATGTTTATAGCAGTTTTATTCATAATTGCCAAACCTTGGAAGCAACAAAGATAACCTTCAGTAGGTGAATGGACAAATAACACTGTGGTACACCCAGGCAATGAGATATTATTCAGTGCTAGAAAGAAATGAGCTATCAAGCCATGAAAAGCTTTTGAGGAACCTTAAATGTGTAATACTAAGTGAAAGTTGCCTAGCTTAAAAGACTTCATATTGTACAGTTCCAAGTATGACATTCTGAAAAGATAGAACTATAGATACAATAAAAAAGTGAGAGGTTTCACAGGGTTATTGGGGGGGAGGTGAGGATGGATAGTTGGAACACAAAGGATTTTTAGAGTAGTAAAACTATTCTATATGTTATTATAATGCTGGATACATGTTATTATACATGTGTTCAAACCCGGAGACTGTACAACACCAAGAGGGAACGCTAATGTAAACTATGAACTTCAAGTGATAATGATGTGTCGGTGTTGTTTCACCAGTTGTAATAAATGTACCACTGCGGTGGGGGTGTTAATAGTGAAGGAGGCTGGGTAGGGCAGTGAGTATATGGGAACTTTGTATTTTTCACTCCTGCTATGAACATAAAACTGCTCTAAAAACATTCTATTAAAGATGTGGAGTGATTCTGACATTTATCTGAAAGAATAGACAAGACAGAATAGATGGGTAAACTTTTTAAAAGAATAATAATGAGGATAAACTTGCCCTGTTATAAATTAAATCATTTAAATAGCCTTAATGATTAAAACAGAAATATACTGGTATGCTACTGACAGATTTTTGTGTGGAAACAACTTTAATCGAACTCAAATGTTACCAAGTCCTACATTTTCCACCCTAACTCTTACTTGTCAAACAAGATTAATTCATCCTACTGGACTATATTTAGTATAATTTCATATCATATTCTTTAATATAAGTTGAAATACATTCATGATTAATTATTCAAGAATGTATCTATTTGTTATTATCACTGAAAATACAACCTTTGATGCCGCGGATGATATGCAACATAAAATAAATGGTTAAAAGCCATTAATACTGCAAATAAATTGCAGAAGAACAGTAAACAAGTATATGAAGAGACAGCTTAGTTTTGAAAAAGACTAAGCTACGTGATGAAGAAGTGACAATATCTAAAGAACTAAACTTTAGTACTCATTTTATCATCAGAAAAAAAATGAAGTCTTAACTATGCAAAAAATCTTCGAATTAACAACTTGATTTTTCTTAAATCATATGCAAATGGGAGAAGTAAAAAGACTGCCATCTTGGTTATATGGAAATAAAAACATTTATTTTGTATTCCAAGCATTTTCCACCTGAAGTTAGAATGAATATGAAATGGCTCTTAAGTGTATTTGATCTGCATTGAAACTATGTTCAGATTGTAGCTTTCAGAATATAAAAATATCTGAAACTATTTGTCTGCCACAAAGAGTTGCCTAATGTCCATTTGGACTTTTTATATTATGTACTCTATGGTCTGCAAAACTGATTTAAAATTAATCTGAACTAAAGAACAATTTGTACATGCCATTTCATTGAAATTATGATAAATGTGTTTCAAATTTGAATTGCAATTGAAGTAAAATCAATACAACTTAAAAGCTATATGTTTTCTTTCTCAAACTCATAACGAAATAAAAGCTAAAATGACTATTGTAATTTGCCATGTTTATAGTTTTCATTGAATTTGTAAATAATATGGTACATATTCATTATATGAAGGAAAACACATTGCCTAAGACGTTTTAGTTACAACGAATCATTAGGGTATTTTTATTCATATGTTTGGTAGGATGGCAACCATTATATTTTTCCGGGGGTGATGAATGTCTTTTCAAGCCACTGTGGGATATTAAAAAAAAAAAAATGCATAACATCGTTCACTGTCAGAGAAGGCTGAAAGGATAATGGCTGATAACTTTTCTAGTACTGATTAGAAGTAAGCATTTAGAAGAGAGAATAAACAAATACTGAAACTAAGTTTACTAAATGGCTTCAAAAAGGTCAATGTCTTGAAAGACAAGAAGACTGAGGAGCAGTTATAGATTAAAGGAAACATGATGATTAAAGGCAACAGATGATCCTGGATACAGAATATTATTAGATCAATTAGAAAAAATTAGAATAAGGACTGTAATAATGTAAAATTTCCAGGATTTGATCATGTTTTGTTACGTAAGAGAGTATCTTTGTTAGAAGATATGTACTGAAGTATTTAAAGGTGAAAGACTACAATATTTGCTAGATTCAAATGGTTACACCATATATACTTCCATAATAATATATTCCACAATAATAATAATAATGTGAAATATGTGTGTATACATGTGAGAGTAAGTGTGTGAGACAGAAAGATAAAAAGACCAGGAACAAGAGTGCAAATGATGCGATATACTAACTGGTTTATCAAAGTTTGAATTTTTCTCAAAATAAACGTTGAGACAAAACTTAAACTCAACACATGCTCCCTTCTTTAGGGCTTCAAGTATTCAACTGCCTTTTAGCTAATATTCTAGTTACAAATCCTCTTTTCCTGGAATCAGAAATCCTCTCTCCTTTACTCAGTCTTGTACCATGAGCCTCAAAGAATGCCTCTTTTAAACGATATCAGCTTTCATGTTAGCCTCAGATTTATTTTCCCTCCTAGAAATTTGTAAAATCTTTATTATTGGGCTGGTTGGGTCCTCCTAACCATCAAGTCTATTTGCATGAACTCCATCCAACACCTTTACAAGTACTAAAGAGAAGTGGTTTTTTTTTTCCTATTGTCTTTGTCTGTCTTCTTAAATAGCATGGTCTTTTGATATTTTCCTCTTTCAAATAATTAGAAGATGATGGTGAAAGCAACATTATGCTTCATTTACTAAGTGTATTGGAGGAGAAGGGGGACAGAGAGGGTGAGGGGAGAGACAGTGATGGGGAGATGCCAATGATACAATTTGTTAAAAACTGATGTAAATAATGAATCTACATAGTCATTATATAACACCATGAAATACCCCTCACAATCAGGTAATAGGCAACTGAATTATAATTTAACTATAGAGAATTAGCTACAGTATTTGTAGAAGGAAGTCTTACTTTCTCCTATTCTGTCAACTCTCACAACCACATCTACCCACCTACATGACTTGTATGTTTTATGCCTCCTCACATTCAGTAAGGCTATCCCTGGAAACTCCATTTAAGATTTCAACATTGCTTTCCAAACCCAGTATTTCATAGCCTCTTTCTCTGCTTTCTCTACTTACTACTAACTTGCATATCATATGTTTTATTTTGTCTTGCTTTATTTCTTATCTAGCTTACTAGAAGTAGTTTTTGTCTTTTGCTCTGTAGTTCTTGTAACTATGCCTCATACAGAGACCTGAGAGGTTTTATGTTTGTCTGTTTCAATATATTTTTATTGAAGTACAGTCAGTTTACAATGCTGTCAATTTCTGGTGTACAGCACAGTGCTTCAGTCACATAGGAACATACATACATTCGTTCTCATATTCTTCTTCACCAAGATGTTGAATATGGTTCCCTGTGCTATACAGTATGAACTTATTTGTTTGTTTTAAAATTCTGAGGATTTCAGGTCTTCATTCATTTCTGGAAAATTCTCAGCTAAGATTATGTGTGTCTCTCTTCTCCATTTTCCTTATTTCCTTTTTCTTGAATTGGTATTAGATACTGTTTAATTTTCTTACACATTCTCTATGTATTTAAGTGTTTACTAGAGCATAACATACATAGAGAAAAACGTAGAAATAAGTATAATATAATGAATCTTCAAAAAGTGAACAGTGTTGTGGAAACAGCACCCAGGTCAAGAAATAAAATACTACCGGTCTTCCAGAAAGTTCCTATGTGCCCGCACACAGTTGTAACTCCCCAGATCCCCTTCAGAGCCTGCAAGAGTCACAAGTATCCTGACTTCTAAGACCATTATTAGATAAGTTTTGCCTGGTTTTGAGTTTTACGTTAAGTGGAATCACGTAAGAGAATCTCCTTTTGTGCCTTGCTTAATTCATTCAACAGTATGCTTGTGATACGGATTCATGGAGTTCTGTTTAACATTCCTTCTCCATTCCCTCTTGCATTCCACTATATAAACAATGTATTTCATGCATTCTACTTCTGAAGACCACTTGTAGGTTGTTTCCATATTTCAGCAATTATAAATAGCGCTGCTATCTGTCATGATACATATTCTTTGGTGTGCATATGTACACATTTCTGTCGGTTATATACTTAAAAGACTAACTGTTGGGTCATAAAGTATCTGTGGTTCAGTAGTCATGTCTTTCTGTGACTTCAAAGCTCATTCCTTTTTATCACTAAATATTTCATTGTATAGATGTATCACAGTTTGTTTTTCCATTCACCTATTGAATGACATATTGATTCCTTTTAGTCTTTGGAAATTATACATAAAGCTGCTTATAAACATTCATGTGCAGGTTTTTGTGTGGGCATTAGTTTCAAATCACCTGGGTAAATACCTGGGAACATGATTGCTGGATCATATGGTAAGACTGTCTAGCTTTGTAAGAAACTGTCAAATTATCTTTCAAAGTAGCAGTACTATTTTGCATTCCCACCAAGAATGAATTTTGTTCCTGTCTCTGTAGCTGCACATTCTCACCAGCAATTTGTATTACCAGTTGTCTGAATTTTAGTAATTTGACTAGGTGTGTAGTGGGATCTTATTGCTTTTAATTTGCATTTCTCTAATGATAAATAATGTTGAGCATATTTTTATATGCTTATAGGCCCTGTCACTATGCCTGGTATATATCACTATATTATAGTAGTGATAATAGTGAGTGAACTGAATTATTTCACAGAATATTTGCAAGGATTCTAGATGCATTAGGCATCACTTAGGCATATATTAATAGTCATAAAAGGTCACATTCATGTCCACTTCAATAACTACTGCCCTTTTAAAAGATGCACTCTTAGGAAAAAAAAAAAAAAAGTCATCTATTTTTTTTTTTTTCCTGCCTCAGTCTTCTTCACCTGGGATAAAGTTTCAGAACTGCATCAGGCAAAGTCCTTTCCCCTGGAGAGCAGACCTTATTATGGGGAAGGCTCTGGGCTTGTTTCACAATGGTTACTCTCCTTGCTGGGCTGACAAGAGGATCTTTCTAGGATCCTTACCAGAAAAACCTAGTTGGAGTAAATTGGAGAGAAAGCCCATGAAAGTGTGGGGCCCCCTTAAGCCTGCAGCCCCCATAATTTTCTCATTTTTAGGCTATTCCACTCTCAGCCTCCAGCAGTTTCTTGAATTTTCCGTGTAAGTGTCCCTACCGGTTTATAGCTCCAGTGGCTTCTGCTGCTGGTAAGTAGATCTTGGTTCCTGAATCTCTCTGGATGTGTCTGTCTCTTCAGATTTCAGAGTGGTGGTTGTCCCTGCAACTTCAGTTTTTAGATGAGTCTGATGAGTCAGAAAAGTCATCAGTTTGCACTTTGTCCAGCTTTTTCTTGTTGTGAAGACAGGAGTGATGATTTCCAAGCTCTACACATATTAGAGCTGAAACCAGAACTCTATGGATACTTTAAAAGTCTTTAAAATCTTTGTATGTTTCCTAGATTTTTCACTCTGGTTTCTAATAAATCTTTGATATTACTAAAATGTATTTTATAGTTTCAGTAGACTATTTTATCATATATTGTTTTCCGGTCTGCTAATTCTCCTGTTGTTTACATATGTTTATTCTCTGTCATAGGGGTTTGTAATGTTTTATTGTTAGCTCATTTTCAGAGGTTAGGGAAGAAAAATCTTTTCAAAACTGAAAATAATCCTAGAGAAGTGGTGTGTTTGCTTTTACAAGATTCTAAGGTTTTCAAAATAATTCTTTATATCTATTTATTATCATTCCAAAAGGTAATAAAAAGTGAGCCCACACCTATGACAATGGGAGGCTTATGGTTCAGATTTCTTCTGTTCAATAGCCAGACACACACCACCTCCAGCCTCAACATCACAGAGCCTGTAAATTTTGTGGGTTTATACAGACATTCTGAAATGTAATTGGTAGAAGCTGGGATTCATCTGCTTCAGTTTAATTTAAAAATATCTAGGTGTTTCCTAATCATTGTTCTACGTGTTGCTTTATGGGATTTGTTATTATTGCTGCCCACTGCGTGCTTGTTTCTGTGTAATGTCGCAATGGTTACACTGTTTATACAATGCCAGAATTTCCCCAAGGCTATTCAAACCTTTCAAAAACACGTTTTAGGGCTGCATAATATGCCAGTGTTGTCATGTCATGTTTTACTTCTACATTTACTTTACATATATATATAATTTATATTGTTTTCAGTTTTTTACTTGTACGATAGATGATCAGACATAGAATTACTTAGCCAGAGGCAACCATATTTTGAATTTTTAAGAGGCCTGATTCATACTGCTCTTTTCATCATTGTGTATTTTTTGAACAAAAATTTTTTTGTTGACTTGATTGATAGGTAATGTCATCTGCTTCTTTTAATGATTTTACTTTGATTACTAGTCTAGGGGAGTCTAAATTTTACCCTTACCCCATTAGAGTTCTTTACAACTGGGCCTTAGAATTAAATTGACTTAAGACAGATCAATAGAAAAAAAAATACAAGTTTTTTAATAAAGTTTTGTGTGACATGGGAGCCTTCGTAAGGAGTGAAGACCCGAAGAAATAGTAAAACCTATAGGCTTTGATATTAGGCTGAACAAAGAGAAGCAACTGTGGAAAAGTAACAAGACTTTGTGGAGAAGCTAAAAGGGGTAGGAATGATGTTAACAAGGTCTGCTTGCGTAGAATTCTCATCCTTGATGATAGGGATGTTACTTTCCTCCCAGTATAGGGAAGACATCTTTCACATGGGAATTCATCTCCTGCTTTTACAAAAAAGAAGGAAAGTTTGAGTTTTTTGTATTTGCCATTTTGCAAGTGCCTTTAACTCAAAATAGTCAATATGCCAGAGTGGCATATTTTGGCATGACATGTTCTGACTGCCTTTACTCATAGTGGAAATAACTTTTGTATTTTAACTCTTAGTGGAGAGATTAAAAGCATGTTCTCTCGAGCTATCTTTTCTAGATGTAGAGCCAGAGCTGCCTCTGCATACTTCTGTGAACAGGAATAGGTGATCGGTTTTCTTTTCCATTGACGGGAATGAGTAGTTCTTAGAAGAGAAGTGGGCACGTAGTAAATGACTCACATCTGTCAGATATCTGTGGTATTTCTTAACAGTAGTTTTCTACTACTTTCTGAGGATTTTAAATGTTTATTTTTCGCATGAAAGTTTTTACTTTTTAGATGGATATGTCTATCACAAAAAGTCTTTTGTGGTGTTCTTCCATTTTATGGTTACATTATTTACACCCTCCTAGAGTTTAAAAAATCATCCAAAAAGTATATGAACAACATAGTAAAAATGTTAGAATAAAAAAATGAATTACTTTAAATAAATAATAATGAGTAAAGAAGGAAACCAAAGATATTTTTTGGTGTCCGTTCTGAAGACTAGATCATAGATTATTCGATACCATAAATCATGCATTGAAGTGTGAAACGGGATTATCTATAAATTGAGAAAGTTACAGAGTTTGTTAAAGATATTTGCAATAGACTTTTTAGCACCCATGTTAGTATAGTCAAAACCCACAAATGTGTGAAGAAAAAAAAATAGTTAACATTTTGGTGACATTTTTTAAAAGTTCACAACATTCAAAAGAAATATTATAGCTGAGAAATGGAAAATGACTAAGTTATCTCCAGTATCTGAAAAAGGTCATGAGAATTGCATAGCCACTGAATTTAACCCCATCTTATGGGGAAGTATTAACCAGACAGTGCTTCAACATTACTGCAGATGGAAGTTATAAGCCAGACTCACTGAATATACTCAAAATCTTCCAAAATAAACATTACTGGTTTTCATGGCAACTGTAAGAGATTTTTTTATTTTTAAATTAAAAATTTAAAAAGTATATGATTAAAAGAACACTAAGTATTTTAACCGGATAAAAGCATATAAATTCTCAATTATATACTACTATAATTACTTCTTTATTTATACAGAAAAAAATTCCCAAAGCATCATCATTCATTTACTAATGACAAAAGTAAAACAGAATCACCAGATGATGATTCATGAAAAGAAGTTTTCAACTTTAAAATAAATCACATGTATAACATGTTTAGGAATTCATTTTACATTCATACGGTATTCATGTTATATGAACCACAGGGAATATGAATAATAATTTTAGAGCCTAGTGAAAGAATACCAGTCTGTTAGCCAATTATATTAAAAATGGAATTGGAGAGGGAAAAAACGAGAAAGCTGGTAAATAGGTTAAAATATTTAGACTGTTTTGGTGACTGGATCAGTAGATAAATGCAAACTCAGAGGAGACAAATTGTGCTCAAGGAACACTGCCAGGAACTCTACACTAAATAAAAGTCATTCTGTGGTTTAAATAGGAATATGGCTGATGGAATTATTGAAACTGCTTTGCCGCTTTTTTCTTAAAGATAGAGCACTGTATACTGCAGTGAGAATGGATTCTCTACTTGGTAGGGCATCTGTCTGGAATACTGTAGACTACAGAGAATAAGCTTTATATTACCTCTAAAAGAAGAAAGTCAGGTGACAGCATATGTAAATTATTTTACTATATATTCTCTTTAAGATAAATCCTGTGATTAAATTGTACTTTAACAGCCTATCGTCAATGTCTTGCATAAACAATGAAAACTAAAAGAAATGAATGTTTATGACTCCAAGAAATTAGTGCATAAAATATTTCTGGTAAACTTTTTTCCTCATTTAATGATTTCTTTAAAAATCTGTGATAGTGACAAACTTGTGTATAGTCTTACTAATATTCGAAAGCAATAATGAAGAGTGATTTCTTTGGGTTTCAAATTCATATTTATGTCCAAACAAGTTTCGTTTTCTTTTGTTTTAATTAATCACAGGTAAGCACTATGTTTTTCTTTTCTGATTGACCATCAGGAAAAAAGTAAAGCTCCAGTGACCTCTGTGCTATGTGGAAATGAGAACTTAATTGGATAGGTTGCTATAACTGAGGTCATCTAGAATGGGAGCTCTTAATCAGTCCTCTCTCCTTCCATGCTTTACAGCATTTTCTCTCTCAAATCCAAAATATATAACATGCACTTCCATGTAAAGTTCTATATCTGGAGGCTTGGAGCTTTTTAGAAGGAAAGATTCTTAAAAGTGGTAATAAATAGTTCAAAGTTTCTCTGGAGGTGGCCATTATGAACCTAATCCCTAAACTACTAAATTTTTTCCTCTGCTCTATAAACACTATAGAGCAGCAAATCAGCTCCCTCCTGGTTGAACTGAATCCCATTTCCTTCCCCTGAGGCAGAGAAAGTTCTTCCATGTCAAAAAGCCTTGCGGTAATTTGGCCCATGCAGTGGAGCTGGGGAATGAAGAAAAAGATATTTGAGAAATGTATTTTAGTTAGTCAGGCTGCTTTCAGATTCCTCACAGATAACTAAAAACTATAAACTCCCTTCTCTCTACCAACTAGCTTCTCTTTCCACACAAAAGCAAAAACTATAACAGAACTCAAAAACCACCTACAACCAAAGTTCAAAACATTCAAAACATTATGGTATTTTGGTCAGGCAATTAAACAAGCTGCCATTTTTCTAGGAAACATGGGTCAGAAAAACAAAGATTAGAAATCATCCCACACAGCATGAAGCATTTTTTAAAAATCAGGCAAAATATATATATATAATCATGATATTCAGGTAGTAGTATTAAAAATCCACCCGTTTATTGGCCTAACAGAGGGCTCATTTTTCTATAATAACAACCCAGTAACATTTATAAAATTTTAAAAATCCACATTAGTATGCTATAGTAAAAACTCAGTTCACTCTGAAGAATTTGGATTTGGAATTACTGTGGTCATTTGTCTTCTTTTGGAATAAAATGAAATAAAACCTGAAAAGATATTATTGAATAAAGATAGTCTATAATAACATCTAGAAGAGAAAACTAACAGTTCGTTGGAAATACTGTGTGCGTTGCCTCATTAAATATGGCCGTGGTATGGAGGAAGGAGTCCAACATAACAGGCAGGATGTTGCTATAATTCACCAATAGAGAAGAACAGTCGGAGAGCAGAATCGGGGAGGAAGATGCTAGGTTGAGTTCTGGACATTGGGAGTCTGCGATACTGAGGGAGGGAAGGCGATGAAGGCAGTAGGCAGCAGCATGCACAAGACAGGAGAGGTAGAATTGTTTCTGACCCATGACTACAAAGAAGACAAAAACCCAGAGATGCAGGCAAAACTAAATAGAAAGTCCAAGCTTAAAGAGCCAAAAAGGAAGACTGGAGAAATGGCACATAAAGACACAGACAGAGAAGAATAGAAGCTAAAAGAATCTCTTTGTCAGGGTGTCAGGAAGGCAAGAGGGAGTGCAAGTACCTAGAACAGGTTTTATCACTCCTTGCTCACTTTTATGTGCTGGTCAGGGCGTTGTGAGGGAATGATCTAACAGAATTTAAAGGCCCAGTAACCAAATGGACAGACAGTTAAGGATATTCTATGTTGAGCATGCCTCATTTTTAGGAGCTATGGGTATACACAGAAATAGAAATTAACAGGTGAGTAAAAAATACTACATATTAGTGGATTCTGTTAGAACAACTGTATTCAATAAGCTATGGTTATGGGAGTTTTCGGCTTATAAAATACATTTTCATTTTACAATATAAAATGAAAGTAAGATTGAGACAATTATTTTGTGATTTGGACCCAAGTCCTCTCTCAGGAGACAGAATTAACAATAAAATAAAATGTGGAGGCCATGAGATGAGGGAAATATTGTGGACGAACTCTTTTAATGGAGCTACAACTGACTGAGATCTGAGGCACATCTGCTGTGCTGGTACGTGCTGCTTTGTCAAAGTTTTTTTTTACTACATATTCTCTTTGATTTATAATGTGGAAAAAATCTCATTATTTTGCAAAGGAGAATGATATTTCTATACATATATAAATAGTATTTAGTGTACAATCTGAAATATACACTTCTTAAAATTCATGATTTTATGGTACAAAATGCATCTTTATAGAATTTTCATACACTATTATGTCATGTAGAATATATTGATGACCATACAGTTTAAACTTTAGTCTCATTTATCTGAGGAAATGTCTCCTGATCATAGTCTCTAGTTGAAACAATGAAATGAAATAGCAATATTCATATTATTCAAATAATGTTATTCCTATTTCAGTGTTTCTCAAATATTTCTCCGAATGATGTAGCCATTGAAGTGATTCCTTAATATGGCATACATTTCATCCACAGTGAAATACTAAAATACTGCCCTGGGGACCCACAGAGATTCTGAGACGGTACCTCAGGGACTCCTGGACGTAAGCTTTAGGGAGAAAGGAGGGCACATTAGGATAGCCACCCAGCCAGTCCCCACAACAGCTGCAATATTATCTGTTTATCCTATTTGGCTTCTTATTTAAAAATTCATTTGAAAACAATGTTTCACTGTTGGGGAAAAAAATGAAAAGTAATACTCCAAGAAGAGGTTCACAGCAGTTAAGGTTTAATACTGTAAATACAATACCACTCGAATTTGAAGAAAACATTTTCTGAGTGTTTACTGACTTATCTAAGCACTGTTATTTCTTCAGTTTCACATATAATGCAAAACCAACTTTTATAAGGCAAGCAGATCTAAATGGTAAATAAAAAGCGTTCTTCCTTTTAAACTCTCAAATTAGATATGCATAAAATATACATCATACAAAATTTCAAAATGGCTGAGAATATGTTTATATTGAGTGCATATAGTACTTCATAAAAGTCAAGCTATTTGGAATATATGTGAAGTCAAGTTACTTAATTCGATAAATGGCACAATAGAGGATAATGCATATTTAAGAGCACTTAGAAAACTATGTTACTGAATTTTGAAACGGTTGAATTTGTTTATATTTAGTCTAAGGTTAACATTGGTTTTCCTTTTGAGACAGAATTGGAAATTCTATGAATTCTCTTGAGGATATTTTCTTTTTTAAGAACATATATTTTTGTGACTAAAGTAGATTTAACAGAAGAAAAATGTAGTTCATAATAACTACTAATTGCCACCCCCAAAACATCTATACTCATACATATATCTACACACACAAACTATATATTCAAACACGCACAGATGCATACACACATTTGTTAACAGCAAAGATTAACTAGAGAAAGAGTGGTCTAAAACTGAGACAGGATAGAAGAAGCTAGAGGTCAGTAAATTCATTACCTAGACAAACTTTTTATTGAGATATAACTGACATTTAACATTATTTTAGTTTAGTTTCTTAACTAAAGTTGGGACATGGGAAAATGATGCTATAGTGGGGGTGACAATGGCAGAGAGAGGCACTATCACTGACATTTTTTAGAATTGCCAGCTCATAGTGATGATAAAAATCCAACTGACTTTTAGTGGGTTTGATTATTGTTTTTAAATTTTCTACAATATACTTACTTATTGCTTGCATGTAGGACAAACGGTTCCTACCACCCCACCATTTAGTACACCAGGGACATGGGAGAAAGCCTTGCCAGTGGACCAGAAGATTTTACGATTTTTAGGGAAAAGCCTAAATTAATATCATTTTCCTTTTTTATCTGATTTTTGGAATAAATGAAACAATTGCAGGTTTTGAAAGTTACTAAACCACTAACCCTCCCCCAGCAGGTAACAACTTTTCCATGTGAATCCATCTGTACTCTTCTCTGTGCTGAAAAAAATTATGCATATATAGATTTATCTCATAAATACATGGCATTATATAATACAATTCTTTAATATGCTTGTTTATTTCATGCTGTATTATGGATATCTCTACAAGTCAATTAACAGAGCATTAGTTCACTGTCAATCGTATTCATTTTCTCTTTCAGCATAGTTTTCATAGATACAGTACTATCATTTATTCAAACCTTGTCTTTTGATAGACGTGAGGATTATTTTGACTGTGCTGCCTGTAAAAATACCGAATAACCATTTTCAGAAATAAATCCTTACATAAAATTTTATTTTTTAAGGATATTTTCTAAAACTGGATTTTGGTAGGGTAAATAAATACTGCTTTTCCAAAAAATGTTATAGCACTGGATGCTTTTATTCTTTCTTGTGCCACACATTTCGTGAAAACAGTAGCCCATTGTTTTGATTCATATTTCTCTATTAAGGAATTCGAATTTCTTACTATGTTTATTGGTCATTTCCTTCCTCCATAGTAAACTTCATACTAATATAATTTCTCCTTTTATATTACGGGTTTTTTAAATTGATGTATAGTTAACATACAACATTGTCCTAGTTTCAAGTGTACAGAAAAGTGATCCAGGTATAAATATACATATATAATATTCTTTATATTCTTTTTCAGATTCTTTTCCATTATAGGTTATTATGAGACATCAAATATAATTCTCCATGGTGTACAGTAGGTCTTTGTTGTTTATTTTATATATAGTAGTGTGTATCTGTTAATCCTAAACTCCTAATTTCTCTCTCCCCTACCTTTCCCCTTTGGTAACCACAAGTTTGTTTTCTATGTTTGTGAATCTGTTTCTCTTTTGTAAATAAGCTCATTTGTATCACTTTTTTAGATTCCACATATAAGTGATTGTCTCTCTCTGTCTGACTTCACTTAGTATGATAATCTCTAGGTCCATCCATGTTGCAGCAAATGGCATCATTTTATTCTGTTTATGGCTGAGTAACATTTCGTGTGTGTGTGTGTGTGTTTACCACATCTTCTTTACCCATTCATCCTGGCAGTGGACATTTAGGCTGCTTCCATGACTTGTCCATTGTAAATAGTGCTACTATGAACATGGGGGTGCATGTATTTTTTCAGATTGGAGCTTTCATCTTTTCTGGATGTATGCCTAGGAGTAGGATTGCTGGATCATATGGTAACTATTTTTAGTTTTTTAAGGAACCTCCATACTGTTCTCCATATGGCTGCACCAAACTACATTCCCAACAACATTTCTCCATGCCCTCTCTGGCATTTATTATTGTAGACTTTTTGATGATGGCCATTCTGAGCAGTATGAAGTGGTACCTCATTGCAGTATTGATTTGCATTTCTCTAATAATTAGCAATGTTGAGCATCTTTTCTTGTGCCTCTTGGCCATCTACATGTCTTCTTTGGAGAAATGTCTATTTAGGTCTTCTGCCCATTCTTTAATTTTTTTGATATTGAGCTGCATGAACTGTTAGTATATTTGGAAATTAGTCCCTTGTTGGTAACATTATTTGTAAATATCTTCTCCATTCCATAGGTTGCCTTTTCATTTTATTTATGGTTTCCTTTGCTGTGCAAAAGATTTTGTTTTGTCCCATTTGTCCCATTTGTTTATTTTTGCTTTTATTTCCATGACTCTAGAAGACATCAAAAAAAAAAAAAAATACTGCTGCAAATTATGTCGAAGAGTGTTCTGCCTATCTTTTCCTCTAGGAGTTTTAAAGTATCTGGTTTTACGTTTAGGTCTTTAATCCATTTTGAGTTTATTTTTGTATATGGTGGTAGAGAATGTTCTAATTTCATTGTTTTATACATAGCTGTCCAGTTTTCCCAGCACCACTTGTTTAAGAGACTGTCTTTTCTCCATTGTATATTCTTGCCTACTTTGTCACAGATTGACTGTAAGTGTGTGGATTTACTTCTGGAATTTCTATCCTGTTCCATTGATCTATGCATCTGTTTTTGTGCCAGTACCAGACTGTTTTGATTACTGCAGCTTTGTAGTATAGTCTGAAGTCAGGGAGCATGATTCCTCCAGCTCTGTTCTTCTTTCTCAAGATTGCTTTGGCTCCTCAGGATCTTCTGTGTTTCTATACAAATTTTAAGATTATTTGTTCCAGTTCTGTGAAAAATGCCATTGGTAATTTGATAGGGATTACACTGAACCTACAGACTGCTTTAGGTGGTATGGACATTTTAATAATATTGATTCTTCCAATCCAAAAACACAGTATATCTTTCCATCTGTTTCTGTCATCTTCAATTTCTTCCATCAGCATCTTACAGTTTTTTGGAGTTCAGGTCTTTTGCCTCCTTAGGTAGGTTTATTCCTAGGTATTTTATTCTTTTTGATGTGTTAGTAGATGGGATTGTTTCCTTAATCTCTCTTTCTGATATTCTGTTGTTAGTGTATAAAAATGCAATCGATTTCTGTATACTCCTTTTGTATCCTGCAACTTTAACAAATTCACTGATAGGCTCTAGTAGTTTTCTGGTAGTGTCTTTGGGATCTTCTGTGTACAGTATCATGTCATCTGCAAACAGTGACAGTTTTACTTCTTCCTTGCAATTTGGCTTCCTTTTATTTTAGTTTCTTGCTTTTTGTGGCTAGGACTTCCAAAATCACATTGAATGAAAGTGGCGAGAGTGGGCACTCTTGTCTTGTTCCTGATCTTGGAGGGAATGGTTTCAGCTTTCCACCACTGAGGATGATGTTAGCTGTGGATTTGTCATATATGGCCTTTATTATGTTGAGGTATGTTTCCTCTATGCCCACTTTCGGGAGAGTTTTTATCATACACGGATGTTGAAATTTATCAAAAGCTTTTTCTGCATCTACAGAGATGACCATATGGTTTTTATTCTTCAATTCTTTAGTGTGGTGTATCAAACTGATTGATTTGTGGATATTGAAAAATCTTTGAGCTAAGATGGCAGCCACTAGCAGCAGTGTTCACACAATTGAATGTTCCTAAGTAAGTCTGCACCAATGTCTATGCCCCAGGGTGAGCTGTAGCCACCCTCTGCCTCTCCAGGAGTCTCTAGGAGACTCTCCAAGACCAGCAGGTAGGTCTGGCCCACATTCCTAACAAACTACTGCTTTTGCCCTGGGTCCTAGTGTGCATGAGATTTTGTGTGCACCCTTTAAGAGTGAAATCTCTTTTTCCCCTAGTCCTATGGGGCTCCTGCAGTTAAACCCTGCTGGCCTTCAAAGTCAGATGCTCTAGGGCCTCCCTCTACTTCCTAGTGCTGGATCCCTAGGCTGGGGAGCCTGATGTGGGGCTGAGAACTCCCACCCCTCTGGAATAACCACTACAATATAATTATTCTCTAGCTTGTGGGTCTCCCACCTTGGGCGGTATGGGATTTGATTCTGTCTTGAGTGTACCCTCCTACCTGTCTTACTGTGGTCCCTTCTTTATGTCTTTAGTTGTAGAAGATCTTTTCTGGTAGGTCCCAATCTTTTTCAACAATGGTTGTTCTGCAGGTAGTTGTGCTCATGAGAGGAGGTAAGCGCAGAGACCACCTACTCCACCATCTTGGCCACTCTCCTATGTAATGTTTTTTAAGAACTGGTTTTTCCTTTTTTTTTTTTTTTGGCCTACTAGGAATATTTATCTTTTAATTATAATGTATTCAAAAGTGTATCCAAAAGTTTAAATATAATACAGTGCACATATATGTACATATGTGAGTGTGGGTCCTACACGAGTTTTCTTTTAACTAGTCACCCAAATTAATTTTCTACCACATTCCCCTTCTGCTCCAGACACTCTTAATTGTTTTGCTCTTCCCAAACATACCACACACACTCTGGCCTAAGGGCTTTTGCACTTGTTGATGCTTCTAAGTAGAAGGTGTTCCTCTCATACTGTTCCCGTAATGACCCCTCAATGCTTAAATGTCTCTCCTGAAAGGTCCTCTTCAAAGAGACTGTTGCTGGCCACCCCTATTTTTAAAAGACCAGCCCCACCACCACCATCAGGCTCCTTTCTATGCCCTTACTTTTTCATTTGTACCATCTATAATTCCCTAAATAAATACTTATTTACATTTTTTGTCTCTACCATTAGAATGTAAGCTATGTGGATGGACCTGGAGGTCATCATACTAAGTAAAGTAAGCCTGAAAGAGAAAGAAAAATACTGTATGATATTGTTTATATGTGGAATCTAAAAAAACAAAAAACAAAAACCGATACAAATGAACTTATTTACAAAACAGACAGACTCACAGAGACAGAAAACTATTGATTACCCGGGTGGGGAGAGAGTGGGGAGGATTAAATCAGAAGGTTGGGATTTTAACTACTATATATAAAATGGTTAAACAACAAGGTCCTACTGTGTAGCACAGAGAACTATATTCAATACCTTGTAATGAAATACTTATAATTAAAAAATATACGAATATCACTATGTGTACACCAGAATTTAATACAACATTGTAGATCAACAATACTTCAGATAGATAGCAAGCTCTAGGAGGCTAGAATCTTAGTCATCTTCCTCATCCCTGCATGCCTAGTGCCAGGAACATAGTGGGTATTCAATTCAATAAACATTTGTTGAATCAGTAAATATATAAAAAAAAATTGCCTTAGATTTATAATCTGGTAAATATTTGCATGATGTTCAATTTCCCTATACAGGTCTGTGGCACATATATTTTCTCATATATGTGCAGGTTTTGGTTTATATTATACAACAAACTTTTACAGTTTTATTCCCTGATATACTTTTTTTTTTTATTTTGGACATTATAGTGTCTAGTGTTTTGTGTGTAATCAGAATTTCCTAATTTGTTATTTTAACTATGAAGAATTTGTTTCAATAATATCTTTTTCTGGCAACTTTGCAATATTCTCCAAATAGTTTCAATACCACTTCTTGTTTTTGTTTGCCATACACTCATGTCATCTGCATCTCTTATTTTAATATTGGCTCTTCTTATTTCATTATTGTTTTCATATTTCATTTTTTAGAGCCTCTGGAACAAAGTTAAATGATGGTTGAATCACTGTCTTCATCCCAGTTTTAATGGGAATAAGACTAAAATTTTAATATTTAATATTATGCTTGCTATCAGGATTTTCTACATAGTTTTAAAATCATTTTAATACAATGTCAAATCCTATTTTAGTTCAGCTTTTTATTAGGAAAGATCCTTTAACTCTGAAAACAGTTTTGCAGTGTTTTAAAATAGTTACATTATTTTATTCTTTAATTTGTTAATGCAGTTAATTACATTAAAATATTTTCTAATGTTGAGCCATTTTTCATTCCAGGAATAAACTCTACTTGGTTGTAAATATCATCCTTTTAATTTCTTGATTTGGTAAGTATTTATTGATTACCTGGTAAATACCTGACACTATTTCAAGTGATGTCTCCAAATAAAGATATCAAATAGGCAGTTGGATAAATTTTGTGGAGTTTTGAGGAGAGAACTAGAACCAGGTTAGAGATATAATTGGGAATTATCAGCATACGGGTGGAGTAGATCTATAATTCCCTAAATAAATACTTATTTACATTTTCTGTCTCTACCATTAGAATGTAAGCTATGTGGATGGACCTGGAGATCATCATACTAAGTAAAGTAAGCCTGAAAGAGAAAGAAAAGTACCGTATGATATTGTTTATATGTGGAATCTAAAAAAAAACCCCGATACAAATGAACTTATTTACAAAACAGACAGACTCACAGAGACAGAAAACTATTGATTACCCGGGTGGGGAGAGAGTGGGGAGGATTAAATCAGAGGTTGGGATTTTGCCTGTGATGTAGTTTAGTAGGGAAAGTTTTAGGTTAGTGAAGGAGAAAAGGTCCAGCAAATGTGTCATGGGCTCTCCAATGTATTAAATCAAGTTGATGAGAGGAATTAGTATAGGAAATCCAGAAGCAGCAGCCAGTAAGTTAAGAGGAAAACAAAGAAAGTGTGATATCCCAGTAGCCGTGATCTCATCTGATAAATCTGACTAGAAAGCTACTATGAGCGTTAGCTTATTTTGTTTTATTTTCAGTATGTCTTAGTGATAACCATGACTGTTTTCTCAAATAAAAGAAGCACATAAGCCTGCATCATCAGGGAGCAATCTATAACAATTTCAAGGTCCCTGTTTCTGATAATGAACAGCAACTAGAGTCTTCCATCTTTCATAGTTGTCCATTGGCTGTATCTCTGAATGTGACTGTGTGTGTGTGTGTGTGTATAAACCCTCACTAATCATTAACTGTTGTTGTTTTGCCATTGTTGTTATTTTATTTTATATAAATTGTTGCTATTTGCACTTACTTATGCAAGTCACACTTGTTCTCTGATACATGGGTTATTTATAATTTGGATAACAGTTTCCCATGTACAGCTCTGAATTCCTTTTGCCTGGCTAGATACCATGAGTTCTAGGGATTGATCTACCATTGTCTTCCTAGAATAATTGTAACAAAATATTTCATATTATTTTCATCTACCCTCAGTCATCAAGTATTCCTTATGATTCTATGATTCTGTTTGTCTTTTTTTAATGTTTACAATCTCTTCCTTAACTTATTGTCATCATTTATTATACTTTTTTGGTATCTTTTTAATAAATCATATTTTATATTAATCCAACAGATAGTGGTAAATCCACTACTATATGATAATAGACACTCTGAGTAAATAAAGGTGAACCAGACACAGGTATGGCTTGTAAAGAATAGACAGTCTATTAAAAGAGATGGAGCTATCATATAACTAATAATATAACAAGATAGAAATTCATATGTTTATGATATAAAGGGAAAAGATAAAGATTCAAAGGAAGCAGTCAATATTTATGTTAGTGACAGGCAAGTCAACATTTAAACTGGGCTTTGAAATATAAATTGATTTTTTAAGTGTAGAGATGAATAAGTGATGCTCAAAGAAGAGCGAACAGAAGAAGTAAACAAAGTGAGCATATTGTCATCAAGTAATATGGTGAATGGCAAGCACTTTAAGCTAAAACTTATGCATATGAAATGAAATAATAGGAAGAATTGTTTAAAAAGTATATTAGGATCAGGAAATGGAAAGCTTTGGAGTAAGTGAAGAATTTACTTACAGTGATCTAGTTGAATTTTGCTATATAGGTAGAGTAAAATGATATGAACTTGAAATATGAATTAGAAAAATGTATAGTAGAATGCTGCTATAATTTTCTTATGATAATCTCAAGGACCGTCAATAAGCAAGGTAGGATTTGCTTTTAGATTGGATCTCACTTTGTCCTGAGTCCTACTAAAGTATTTTTAACAGTCTCCAAATTAATGTTTGTTGTTCTTATTTTGTTATAGAAGAGTAAACCTAATAAACTTATCAAAGAGTTAGTTAATTTTACTAAAAGTAAACTAAGATATTCAACTTAATTATGCTACTGTTTCCTAATAATTCAAAGAGTGATAACAAGATAACTGCAACAAAATGAATAAGGAATAGTTTGCCATACTAGACTAATTAAACTGACTGACAAGTATTGCAATGGTAAGGCACCTTGAAACCAAGCCAATCAAATGGAGCCTAGAAACCAAGACAAGGCACTATAAACAATTGGAGCATGGATAAGAAAACAATTATCTACACTGAAGTATTTAAATCCCTATAACAAGAGCATACAAAATACTCACAAATAATAGATTTGTTAAATATCAAAATGTAAAAACAAATACTTTAAAACTATTGGTAGGATACATAGAGAAGAATGTGTTGCATGTGGGGTAGAAAATGATTATTTATACAAGAATCAGAAAGTAAAAAGAATAAAAATATTGCTAATTTCCTAAAGTGCTGATAGTGTGCAGCGTAGGTTCAGAGATTATCAACTTGATGATGAAGGAACAAAGCTATTACTCTGAAAGTACTTCAGAGTACACTTAGCATGACCACTTTATCCTCATCAAAATGCAGCAGATCATAAATGGTACCAAGTGCAAAATCTTCCACACTATAGAAATGCCATAAAAAGTTCTCAGTTTACTCAAAATTCATGATTATATAGTACCTTATAGAGTTTATTTTTAAAGACAAATAATTTTATGGACTATGAATGCTCTTTAGAATCTGGCATTCTGGTATTCTGATATTTAGTGCTAGATCTACATTCTAGTTCAGTAATAGAAATAGCTACAGAACTGAGTAGCATCACTCTCTCTCGGATGAAGTCTCAAAAACATTCCATCAATTTTAAACTAACTGGATTTAGAGTCTTTAAGGTTTTAGAATTTAGATATCCATGGTTACTGTAAACGGATCAAAATATTCATTATGGATGTGACCAAGATGTGAAGTAGTATGACCCTGAGCACCCCAAAATTATAACTATTTACAGAGAACTATCTATGAGAAAGACCTGAAGATTAGCAGAAAAGATTTTCTCAACTAAACATATAAAGGAAGAACCACGAGATGGGTAGGAGGGGTGGAAATGGAGTACAGTCAAGACCATATCCCTGGATAGGCAACCCACAAATGAGAGAATTACAATTGCAGAGGTTCCCTCCATGAAGCAAGGGGTCTAAGTCACACATCGGGCTCTGGCAGTCATGGCGTTTAAGTTCCAGAAGACAGATAAATGACCTCCAAAAACAAGTTTAGGGAATATTGAAATTAAAATAAATGTAGAATCCCCTGAGCCTTGCAGACAGCTAAACAGGGACCCAACCATGCCCTCCAGCAGGCTGGCAATACATGCCTCCCTAGGGACACAAAGATAGCCACATGTGTACCCAGCCCCACCCAAGAGTTGGCTGGCAGCAGCTCATGCCTCCTCCAGTCTATGCAGCCAACCAGATAGGAAGCCTACCCTGCACTTCAGCAGGCCCACTGCACAAGACACAATACTGTAGCAAACTGGGCCAGGGGCCAGGCCCACCTGCCAGTGTACCCACAGTAGTCAGCCCTGCGACAACAGAAAGGCAACAGTAGCCCACATAGAGGGCACTCCTAGAGTATATACCTCTGGTAAACAGAGGGGAGTGTGCTTCTAGGCCTCATGGGACATCTCCTACATAAGGCCACTCCAAAATCAGGAAACCTACCTAACCCATGAAAATAAACACAGAGAACTGGACAAAATGAGACACAAGAATATGTTCCAAACCAAGGAATAAGACATAAACTCAGAAAAAGACACCAAATGGAGATAAACAGCCTACCCAATGAACAGTTTAAAGTCATAACCATAAAGATGCTCACCAAACTCAGAAGAAAGGATGAACACAGGGAGAATTTCAAAGAGTTAGAAGATATAAAGAACCAGCAGAGCTTAAGAATATAATAAACTGATTTTAAAAATACACTAAAAGGAACCAATAGTAGATTAGATGATACAAAGGAACAGATCTGGAAGACAGAGTAGTGGAAATCACCCAAGTTGAACAGAAACGAGAACAAAGAATTTTTAAAGTGAGGATAGTTTAAGAGATCTCTAAGACAACATCAAGCATACTAACATTTGCATTATAGGGATCTGAAAAGGAGGAGAGAGAGAAAGGGGTAGAGAACATATTTGAAGTAATAACAGCAAAAAAACTTCCCTCATCTAGGAAGGGAAACAGACTTTTGGGTCCAAGAAGCACAGAGGGTCCCAAGGAAGACCATACCAAGACACACTGTAATTAACATGGCAAAAAATTAAAAGTAATCATAAAACAAGAGAAACTTATGTGCAAGGAAACTTTCATAAGACTATCACCTGAGTTTTCAGCAGAAACTTTGTGGACCAGATTGGAGTGGCACAATAAACTCAAAATGATGAATGGAAAAAACCTACAACCAAAAATACTCTATCAGTCAAGGCTACCATTCAGTATGAAGGAGAGAGAAAGAGTTTTATGGAGAAGCAAAAGCCGAAAGAGTTCAGCATCACTAAACCAGCTTTAAAAGAAACGTTAAAGGGACTTAACTAAGTGGAAAAGACCACACATAGAAGTGTAGAAATTAGAAAAGGAACAAATCTCATTGGTAAAGGTAAACATATGGTAAAGGTAGCAGATCAACCACTTATAAAAGTAGAAAGATTGAAAGACAAAAGTAGTAAAATCATCACTATCCACAATAAGTAAAGGGACAATCAAAACAAAAAGACAAAGCATGACGTAAAAAACACTGAACATGGTAGGGGAAGAAAAAGTGCAAGGTTCTTAAAAAATGTGTTTGAGCTTAAGAGATCATCAACTTAAAGTACTGTGTAGTTATATGCATATATGGCCATACGAACCTCATGGTAACCACAAACCAAAAATCTAATACCTACACATAGAAAAAAAGAAAGGAAACCAAAAATAAACTAAAGATAGTCATCAAATCATAAGGGAAAAGAGCAAAAGAAGGGGAAAGGAACAACAACAAAAAAAAAAAAACGGTAAAAAACCATCCCAATACAATTAACAAATTTGCAATAAGTACATACCTATCAATAATTATATGTAAGTGGACTAAATACCCCAATCAAGACAGAGTAACTGAATGGATAAAAAAAGACTCACATATATACTGCCTACAAGAGACTAACTTCATTTCTAAAGACATGCAGAATGAAAGTGAGGGAATGGGAAATAAAAAGAAAGCTGGGATAGCAATACATTTTTTCAGACAAAACACGTTAAAGACTATAACAATAGAAAAAGGACACTGCATAATGAAATAGGGATCAACCCAACAAGAAGACATAAAAATTGTAAATACATATGAGCCAAGTATAGGAGCTATTAAACACATAAAGCAAATATTGAACATAAAGGGAGAAACTGATAGCAACACCTATTAGTTGGGGACTTCAACATCATACTTATACCAACAGGTCATCTAGACAGAAAATCAATAAGAAACACTGGCCTTAAAAAATGTATTAAATGAGGTGAACTGAAAAAAACATACATAGAACATTGCATCCAACAGCAGCAGACAACATATTCTTTTCAAGTGCACCTGGAACATTCTCCAGGATAGATTACATGTTAGGCCACAGAGCAACACTCAATAAATTTAAAAATTACTCTTCAACAAAGGAGGAAAGAATACACAATGGTGAAAAGACAGTTTCTTCAGCGAGTGATGTTGGAAAAGCTGGATAGCTGCATGTAAATAAATAAACTTAGAACACTCCCTCACACTGCACAAGAATAAACTCAGAATGGCTTAAAGACTTAAATATAAGACATGACACCATAAAACTCCTGGAAGAGAACATAGGCAAAACATTTTCTGACATAAATCGCAGCAAGCTTTTCTTAGGTCAGTCTCCTAAGGCAAAAGAAATACAAGCAAAAATAAACAAAGGGGACCTAATCAAACTTATAAGCCTTTGTACAGCAAAGGAAACCGTAAACAAAATGAAAAGACAACCTATGGGATAGGAGAAGATATTTGCAAATGATGCAAATGACAAGGTCTTAATTTCCAAAATATACATACAGCTCATATAGCTAAATATGAGAAAAATAAACCACCCAATCAAAAAATGGGCAGAAGACCTAACAGTTCTCCAAAGAAGACATACCAATAGGCACATAGAAAGATGCTCAACATCACTAATTATCAGAGAAATGAAAATCAAAACTACAGTGAGGTATTCACATCAGTCAGAATGGCCATCATCAAAATGTCTACAAATAATAAATGCTGGAAAGAGAGTGAAGAAAAGGGAACCCTCCTACACTGCTGGTAGGAATATAACTTGGTGCAGCCACTATGGAGAACAGCATGTGGTTCCTTAAAAAACTAAAAATAGACTTACTTTATGATCCAGCAATCCCATTCCTGGGCACATATCTGGAAAAAAATGAAAACTCTAATTTGAAAAGACACATCCATCCCAGTGTTCACAGAAGCACTATTTACAATAGCCGAGACATGGAAGCAACCTGAGTGTCCATCAACAGATAAATGGATAAAGATGTAGTATCTATGTATACAACGGAATACTACTCAGCCATAAAAAGAATGAAATAATGCCATTTGCAGCAACACAGATGGACCTAGAGATTATCATAGGAAGTGAAGTCAAAGAAAGACAAGTATCATATATCACTTCTATTTGGGATCTAAAAAAAGTGAAACAGATGAACTTACTTATACACAGAAACAGACCTATGAACATAGAAAACAAACTGATAGTTAGCAAAGAGGAAAGGTGAGGAGAGGAATAAATTAGGAGCTTGGGATTAACAAATACACTCTACTATGTATAAAACAGATAAACAACAAAGTCGTACTGTATAGCACAGGAAACTATATTCAGTATCTTGTAATAACCTATAATGGAAAAGTATTTGAAAAAGAATATAATATACATATAAGTGAATAACTTTGCTGTACACTAGAAACTAACACAACATTGTAAATCAACTATGCTTCGGTCAAAAAAAGTCAAGCCTCAGTCTGGGGCGAAAAATATTTGAAAAAACATATATTGTTGAGAATTATGGGCAGAATATGAAACAAACAAACAAACAAACAAACAAACAAACCAACCTACAGCTCAATGATAGGAGGCAAAAAACAATTAAAGACAAAGATCTCTTCTTGACCAAACTCTGTCCAGGCTCTCTGAGCCCTTTCTCTACTAGCCTCAACCTTGGCCAATAAACACTTGAACAAAACTGTAACATGCTTTCTAACAGCTCAAGGCCATATCCCTAACGTGACCCTAGCCTCACTTAAAGTGCCTGCCTGAGAAAACTGCCAAAATTTTGCTCTTTTGAGTGCGAGGCTGCCAAAAGAATTTTCTGTTAGTTTCGGTCAACACCTGCAAGATGGAGTCCCTGTCTCCCAGTCTCTGTGGGAGGGTAGAAGCCTAGCTTCCCCAAGTGCTGGTTAACAAGCCAGTGGGTTCTCATGGACCAGCACCCTTCTGATTTTTTCAAATTTTCACTTCCCTGACTAGACTGAGCCCCTGCTCACCTCCCTCCCATTTCCCTCCTTTTCCGTTTAAAACACCTAATTACCCCTATACAAACTGAAGTTGAGTTCAGTTCATGCTGGATTCTTTTCCCCAGTGTAATAGTATATTACTGATTAAAATCTGTCCTTACCACTTTAACTAGTGTCTGGGTTTGTTTATCTTTGACAGTAGGCAAAATATTTGAATGGGAGGCATTTTACAGAAGATTATACGCAACAAATAAGCATACGGAAAGGTGCTCAATAATATTAGTCATAAGGGAAATGCAAATTAAATTACACACCAAATACAATAGCTAAAAGTTTAAAAAACAGTATCAAATCTTGATGATGATAAATACCGGTTGGTACCCTCGTATGTCTCTAGTGGCATGTACGATTTTTCAACTACCGTGGAAAATTCTTCGGCAGTCTTTTGTGAAATTAAACGTACACTCCAATCTCACTCCTACTTATTTACCCAAGAGAAATGAAAACATATGTTCATATAATGACTTGTACTCAAATGGTCATAACTGCTTCAGTCATAATAGTAATAAACTGGAAGCAACTCTAATTCCTTGTCAATTGTTGAATAAACAAAATATTGTATAGCTTTATAATCAAACACAACTGAACAATAAAAAACTGCTAACTCATTGAACAACACAGACGGATCCAAAAACTATTATACCAAGTGGTATATATAAACAAGACCACATACAGTAGTATGATTCCAGTTACATGAATTTCCAAAAAATAGAAAAACTACAGTCATAGAAAGCAGAAAAGTGGCCCTGTTCAGGCAAGGGGTCACTGAAAGAAAACTTATTGTAAAGAAGTGATGAAGTGGTGTAGGGGAGTGGGTGAAATGGGTGAAGAGAATAAAAAGATACAAATTTTCAGTTATAAAATGTAGGTCATGGGAATGCAATGTGCAGGATGGCAACTGTAGTTAGTAATACTGCACTGCATATTTGAACATTGCTAAGGGAGCAGATCTTAAAAGTTCTCATCACAAGAAAAATTCTGTGACTATGCACGGTGACGGATGTTAACTAGGCTTATTGTGGTAGTCATTTTACAATATATACAAATACTGAACCATGATGTATACCTGAAACTAATACAACATGTGATACTTCAATTATAACTCAATACAAATAAGTAAATAAATAGTGATGGAAATGTTCTATTATGTGATTTAATAGTGGCTATACAACTATCTGATTTCATTGAATTGAACCTTTAAATTTAAATTTTTTATATAAATCATACCTCAATAAACTTGATTAACAAATAAATTAATAATTTCATGATATTTCTGTCTATTGAAGGAATAAAAACTGCTACTAGGGAAAATAATACGTACTTTATTGATTCTTAGACACCCGTTTTTTTTCACATTTTAACATCTCTAAAACTAAAATGCACCTTACAATGGATGGTTTCTTACCGTGAGAATGGGTGAAACATTTTTTTCTTCTCTTGGCACTATATAAAATAATGAGTCTTCTTACCTTTGATGGCATGTTAGATTCAATGAAATATGGTAATATATATTTAGTATAAAAAGTTGAGTTAAGCTAATTCTGCTATGTCATGTTTATACTATGTGTGTTTCAGGGAATTGAATACCCTGAGGTATATTTGAAACTGTACTATGCCATTAATGGTACATAAAAATACTAATCTTGTAAATGTTTTTAACTATTTAGATAAAAAGTTACCCATAAGCAAAGTATACTGATTAATAGGAAAATTAATTATTTATCAGTGTATATAATTATATACAAATATAAAATATCATAAGAAGTAATTTGCATTTTAATTATGTATTTCAAAATGAGAGACAATGTAGAGTATAATGTATAATATAATAGAAACCTATGTTTACCATCCACAATGATCAAAAACAAAAAACAAAAAAACACAATTCCTTCCCTACTCCCTTTACTTTTCTTTCCAGAAAAATAACTATAACCCTCTTAACACCTATATTCTTATACTTGGTATTCATAGTAAAGAAATAACTAAGTTATGAGTCTTAAAATAATAGAATACTACCTAACAGTCAAAATAAATGAACTAAATCCACATGTATCAATAGAGATCAATCTTGAGACCTTAAATTAGGAGAAAAATCAAGAAATGAATGTATAATAACAATATCAAAGTACTTTAGGCTTTTTCTATGTGCTACGCACTGTTCTAAGGACTTTACATATGTTAACTCATTATATGTAACTCATCATATATAACTCAACACATATATTAACTCCAAGACGAGCCCAGTTTACATATGAGCAAAGTGAGGCATAGAAAATGTAAGTATTTCACTGAAGATCAAACAGCAATTTATTCAGTCTACCCTCAGAATCTGAGCTCTTACCCACTCTATTATGTGTAAATATAGTTTTCACATAAACTGCTGTAATAAACAGACACAACATAAATTGTATCCTATTCAGCTAAGAGTGAAGAACGAATGTTTCAGGTCAGCCTGGTGGATGAAGTGAGGGGAGTGGGTAGGTATTCAGGACCCCACACTTATGGCCAATCAGCCATCCTCAAAAATTGGCTTCCAGGATAACTCTGACAATCACAATTAAACAGACAGAAAGAGCATAGAGGACAACAAAATGCTTAAGAGCCGGGACTAGAAGTGGCAGACACCATTTCCATCCACATTCCAATGACTAGAGTTGTCATTTGGCCAAAGTACCCATATAAAAGCTCCTTTCAAGAGCTCAGATTTACGACCTTTCAGTTTTCTCTTTTCTAATGGTAACTACCCCATTTCCTGAACACTAGTCATTGGCAAAAAGCATACAAATAAATGCACTAAAAGGCAAGTACCTATCTAACTAAATCCGATTTAGAGAATAGAGAATTTAGTTTACAGAACCTCAGTTGACTTAGCAAATGCATTTTGGATTCTGTTTCTGATTCACTAACTTAAAATTTTTTGGATTTTATTTTTCCTAATTGTGACAGTTGAAATTACTGTCTTTGTTAACTCATTCTAAATCTATAATGGGATGTTAACCTCACTTGGGCTGAGCCCTAAATCCACTATTTCAGGTTTTGGCAGAAAATGATCTTTCACAAATCACTCTAAACTTACTTTTTAGTTAGTATATGCTTCCTACAGAAAGTCCTTCATATATGCAACCCTGGGCTTTTGTCCCCAACCCCACACTCCTGCCTGTGAGAAATAAAATTGTTTTCAGCTTTTTCATGTCTCTCTGTAAAAACTGAACATTCTTAAGTAAGTTCTTAAATAAATTTCCAGCTTCTTATTTCAGCCTCCAACAGCATCAGAGAGCCTACTTCCAGTAACTCATTTCTTATATTATCAAACATTTATTTAATAAAATCTCCACAGCAAAGGTTTTGTGCTTGGTGTCAGAGTTACAAAGGTGTAGAAGACATAGCAAATTGCACAGAAGAGGGTCTCTGAACAGAAACTAGAGATGTAAAAGAACAGCCTCTCAGAGGACATAAAGCTTCAACTGAATCTTTGAAAGATAAGCAGGTATGAACAAATGGAGAAGGGACAGGAGGATACTTAACATGAAGGGAAAAGTATACGCAAAGGCAGAGAGACTTCAGACGGCATGATACCCTGAGGAACTAAAGATTTTAACTCATGGCTAAACAGTGCTGCAAGCATGAGAAAGCAGGTTAGACAGGTAGGCAAAGGAAAGCTTACGAAGGTCTGCATACGATGTGAAAAGACGTGTGAAAAATGTATTCTCAAAGCATTGAAGACCTAATGGATGATTTGAGAAGGGAAGTGACAATCAGATTTGCAGAGAACTCTTGGATGGCACTGATGAAGATGGCAGGGAATGATATTGGAAGCAAACAATTAGAAATTAAGAGGATAGGGAAGGAAATAATGAAGGGTAAATGGGTAACACTGGTACAACTTCTCTATTAAATATAAGGAATACTTTTCTGATGTTTAGTGTTGATGGTTGTTTTTATGTATCAACATGACTGGGTCAAGCATGTCCAGATATTTGGTTAAATATCTTTCTGGGCTTTACGTAAGAGGCTGTTTCTGGATGGGCTTAACATTTGAACCTGTAGACTGAGTAAAGCAGATTACCCTCCCCAATGTGAGTGGGCCTCATCCAATCAGTTAAAGACCTCAATAGAACAAAAAGTTGAGTAATAGAGAATTCACTCTCTCTGTTTAACCGTCTTTGAACTGAGACATCAGTCTTCTCCTGCCTTCATATTCAGACTGGAACATACATCATTGGCCCTTAGGTTTCTACTTTTATTACCCTAAACATGAAAATATTTTCAAAGAACCTACTTAAATGCTCAGAAAGGAAAGTGTTTTCAACCAGAATATATTGTAAAAAAAAAAAAAAAAAAAAAAAAGCAAAAAATATTTTGCAATTTTTCACTTGATTTTAACAATTACAAGTTCTTCCCTACATCAATATAGAGTTTTAACAGTTGAATAGAATGTCTTCTGTATTACTAGACAGACAAAATAGAACTGCCTCAGGGAAAAAAAAATTATTAAACACGCCCCTCAAGACACATGCTGAACTCAGAATTACACAGCATGCATCTAGTCTCAAAAGAGTGTGATTTGCTTTGCAGTCAAATGTTTCCCGCTGCTAGAAAAAAAAAAATGTAAGCTTTGTTTCATGAAAAAGCTTTAACCAAAGAATTACTGCACTGCCATGGTTACCCAGTGAAATACACTGCATAATCTAGAAGGTGGAAAGAAAACATTAGGTTTGGAAAATGAAATGATCTTTCTGTTGGGAAGTCATACACATGCCCTCTATGCTTGTGTAGACATCTGTACAGTTTAATGCATTCTCTTAGAAACATCCTAACTCTGAAGGAAGTTCCCGCAGAGCAGTATGTGTTTCCCAGCGGTGTGTGAATCATTTCTCTTATCTAATAATCTCTTACAAATATACCTGCATTGTCTTTGACTGTCCCCAAAGGTGAGAATCACCATGGAGCATTCATTTTGTCTGCCAAATATTTTTTTAGAAGTTGTTTGTTTTTCTGCTGTTACACTTTAGCTGGAAGTTCACGACTCCATGAGAGAAAAGAATGCAACATTTATATTAAAATGCTAAGAAAAATAAATATCTCCTGTGTAACTCCATATTTTTTAAAAAAAAAGCAGGAATTCCTGTCACTGTTTTACATAGAACAAAAGAAGCATTATTTAAGATGAGTTATACCAGAAAAATAGCATTATTTAAAATAAAAATGATTAAGTAATTTTGAAGTATTACTCATTTCCTTTACTTCCTCCAAGTATTAAGGATAATCCAAACAGAAAATAACACATGCAGGTAGCATATACAATTCTGACAACTTGCCAATTCAACCTAAAAACAGATAGAAATTAATTATACAGAGCTTTTGATACCACGTCCTTTACTACATGTCCAGTGACAATCACTTCACTGTAGTATCTAGCATAACATACTTAATAAATGTCATTAGCATTATTTATCAGATTACATAAACAAAATATGTAACACTGATATAAATGCCCCAGTTAAGTTCTAATATAACAGGAAAAAGGCAATACTTTTCTGTCCTATCGTATGTTTTCCCAATCATTCTTCACATCTTGAGGAATCATTTACCAAAAGAAATCAATCATCTCACTAATAGTGAAAGATATACTTCTTTTATTTTAAACAAACATATATTTCTGCTAATTTCTTTGTTAGCTAATTAAATTATTTTGAATTATATTACACTCATTACTTGGAAACGATAATTAAAAGATTATTATGGTGAGTTAATACTTTTAAAAAATTTCAGCAACATAAACAGTAATCCCCCAAGTGTCCACGGCACCTTACTTTGTCTCCTTTTTGCAACAGTCTTAGAGTTGTTGTATGCTATGTCTGTCAGGGAAGTGCATGTCGTTTCAAAATATTGATAAGGAAAACATAAATTAGCAAGCTATCACTATGAATTTTTCCATTCTTAGCATATTCATGTGCATGTTTTCCTGATTCCTATATTTTTCATTATTTCTATGCTTTCTGTTACGTATTCCAAGTCTCCTGTTGCCTCAACATAATTGATTGATACTGAGGCTTAACAAATTCTAACAGTTAACAGCCTGGGAACCAGTTCTCCTGACCATGTGCAGGAAGAAGCAGTTACACACAGCACTTATTAAGCCAGCCCTGGAGAGAAATCAGAATCCCACAGACCTTTACTCTTTCCTGAAAATAAAGGTATGTAATTAGGGCATATGTTTGTTAAATCAAGGAATTTTAAGAAAGAAATACTCAATTTAGTCTTTGTGGGTCCTCCATGCGCTAGGCACTCTCAAACAATGACTAAGTTTTCATTTCTGAAGCTGCCCACCTTTAAACAGTAGACTTTTAAAGTTGTAGAGAACATTTTCATGAGGAGTAATGTTCCTTAAGTGGGAGGAGTATTTTTGAAATCATATTATGTGTCATTTTCATGCAAGGTATTAAAAGAGTTTTAATAAAAAGTCCATTTGCTTCCATTTTTATATTATGAAGTTTAAGATTAAGGAACATCTTGGGGAGGGTATAGCTCAAGTGGTAGAGCACATGCTTAGTATGCACAAGGTCCTGGTTCAATCCCCAGTATGGCCTCCAAAAATAAATAAATAAACCTAATTATCTCCCCCTCAAAAAAAATCTAAAATAAGTAAGTAAAATCACCAAGAAAATGTAAAGAAAAAAAACACTTCAATTAAAAAAAAAAAGGTGATTAAGGAAAGTCTCACGAAGATCTGCTTTTGCATTTGAGAAGACTTTTTTGCTCTTGGTGATAAGTAATACTTGCTGAAAGTTGCTGTTATTTAATTATAAAGACTTTTATAAATCACAAAACAAGTGCTTTCATGTATAAAACGAAAGAAAAGTATATAATCATACAGTTTAGGAAAATGTTAGCTAGAAATTCTCACAGTAAAATCTACAGCTGGAAAAATAAAAAAGCAGCCTAAATAAAAATATAAGGGTCTTGAAACTTGCAACAAGTAACTGCACACTTTAGCTAAAATAAGAAACAAAGAAACAAAAACATGCCAATAGCACAGACTGCTGATTTATTTTTAAATATTGCTTCATGTTTAAAAATAAAATAAAACAAGTAGACTTCCTGCAAAGATAGAGGATTAAAACAGTACTGAAAACATCTTACTCCTTTGGTATTTAACAAAATGAAGAAAAATAGTAAAAATAACAAAAAAATTCACCAGCAAGACCAAAGCTATGAGAGGGATACAAAAAGATGCTCAACCTAAAAAAAAAGTAGTAGCCAACAAAAATAACACAGATGAATCTCAGTTTAAAAAAAAAAGAAAGTATTTTTTTTGCCCTGTCTTGCCCCCCAAAATGCAATACTTAGGAAACTATGAGTCAAGAAAATCCTACAAATTCTCATTTATACTTTCTAATTTTTAGCAAAGCTGACTGGAGTGTTTCATCAGCCCTGGGACAATCAGGGTAAGTACAAATAACTTCTGTGATGCAGGAAAACATCAGCAGAGAGAGAAAGTATCACCAGGAATTTCCAAATTTCACGATACTACACGGAGTTAAGTAAGAGATCTAAAACTATGGGAGTTCCACACCTTTACCCGGGATGAGTGGGCCCCAACATGGCAATTAAACAGTAAGAAAAAGAACCCAGATTCCATAGCATGGATTGCACTTAGCTGCAGATGAGACCTAGCCCTTCCACAGTTCATTCATTCATTCTTTTATCCATTCATTTAACCGCTCTTTATTGAGATCCTAGTAAGTATATGGCACTGTTCCAGGCACTGAAGAAATGGCAGTCAACAAATCAGACAAAAATACCTAGTGTTATGGAACTTACACTATAATATTCAGAAACAGATATTAAAACCCAACAAAACCCAAGTATGTCTATAGTTTATTAGAATATGACTACCTAGAAAAGAAGACAAGAGAGAGAAGTCCTTGGGGGAGAAGAGCTCCAGTTTTTCAGTGTGGCCAGGGAAGTCCTCTGTGAGAAGGTGACAAGTGAGCAAAGACAAAGAGAGTGGACCATGTGGACAGGTTTCCAGGCATCAAAAGCAGCAAGAACAAAAGCAAGTATGAGGAACAGCCAGCTAGACGGTGTCACCTACGTGCAGTGAGCTGCGGGGAGGTGAGTAGGAGATGAGATGAAAGAGTAATTGGTTAGAGGTGGAAGCAGGTATGTTGCATAGGGCCTTGTACCATTGTAAGTATTTTAGCTTTTACATAGGTTGAGAAGTGAAGCCATGGAGGGTTTTGAACAGAGGAGAGATTTAATCTGATTTGTATTTCAGTTGGTATTTTCTGACTATGGTCTTGGTCTTGAGAATAGACACCTGGAGGAGCAAGCATAGAAGCAAGGAGTCCCATTAGGAAGTTACATCCATAATTCAGAGAAAAGCTGATTACAGTGGTAGCAGCAAGAAGTTATAAAAAGAGGTTGGTTGAAATTTGTATATATTTGGAAAGCAGGGTCAGTAGGATTTTCTTACTGACTGCATGAGGGTGTGAAGGAGATGAGTCAATGCATAAGTTAGGATTCGGATATGGAAATTTTGAAATGCACATGAGACATCCAACTGGGGGTTTGATATTTGAAGTTCAGTGACGAGATCTTGACTGGGGGTAAAACATGGGACCTTGTCAACATAAAGGTAGCATTTAAAACTGTCATCAAGGTTGTGAGATAAAACAGAAATTGAAAAGCAGAGCCTAAGAGCACTCCACCTTTAATAAAGTTAGGGATATGAAAAGGAACTGGAAAAGGAAGTTGAAAATGGCTGCTCAGTGGGACAGGGAGTTGTCCTGGATGTCGTGCACAGAGTGTCACGTGCTCAGTCAAATGCTGCTAACAGGTAGGAGGGAGACTGAGAACCCAACTGGATTTGGCCACATGGCAATTATTGCTGGTCATGACAAAAGTGGTTTCTGTGCAGTGTGGAGAGTGAAAGCCTCTTAGCTTCAAGGGAGAATAAAAAAAAGAGGAGTTGGGGAGAGTGAGCACAGAAAATATTTTAAGGAAGTTTGCAGTAAGTGGAGACAGAGACATGCAGCAGTGACTGGAGGAAAGGAGGGATCGGCCAAGAACTTAAAAAATGTGATAAGAATCTGTTTGTCTGGTGCTGGGATGATCTAGAAGAGAAGTGTTGATGATGAAAGGGGAGAGGAGAGTTGCTGAAGTAATGTCCTTCTATGAGAGACGCCCTGATCCAGTACATGACGGAGTTAGGGAGCCTTAGACAGGTGCCGGAAAAGTTCATCAATACTACCAAATAAGCAAGTACAGAAATTGCGTAGATGAGAATATTTAGCCTTTAAATCTAGTAAAATAGAGAAAGTAGTCTATAAAAAGTAGAAAAAGTGCCAAGGATAATTCACATTAAGTCAGAGCAAATACAAGATCTGAACATAGCTGCTCATTTTAAGAGTTTTTTTTTTTTTTTAAATAAAGGAAATAGCATATGTAAACTATGCAAACATACTATAGTAGGAAAAAGGAAAAAGTTAGAGGTGGGGGAAAAGTTAAAAAAAAATCATATGCAAAATTAAAACAAATGATTTGAAACATAATCCAAGGACTAACAGCATATTCTCAAGATTAATTTGAAATATAGAAGAATTTAATGGGAGAAATTAGGAGTCAATAAGATGGATTACAGAAATAAGAGGAAAGACAACAAAATGAGTTGGAATGTAAGATTTCACAGCTAAGGAAATTAATTGAGAGCCAAAATATTCAAATTGAATGTATAGAAATAGAATCAGAAAAATGCAAAAGTCAAATCAATGACATAAAACAATATCTGAGGCAGTTACAGAAAAGTAAGAGAAAATAGAAACAGATATTAAAGATTCTCACTGAGCAATGTTGATAGGCAGACACACTAAGATAATCAAATATATGGACAACAACCTATTAGAAATCTGGTAAATGGAATAAAAAATTGAAGACATATAATACAATAACATTTCTCTGAAGAAACTGAAGGAAGAACTGAATCTAAATATGTTACAATATATACCAGAAAGAACTTAAACGGAACATTCAGAAATGACACAAACTCTGGTTAAACTATTTTGTGTCCATGATAAAAAGAGTTTCTCAGTCATGAGCAGAAAACACAAATCAACTTCAAAGAGGAATAAATTCAAGCTGGCCTCAAATGTCATCACCACAACATTTAATACCAGAATTCAGTGAAACACTGTCTTCAAATATCTGATGGGAAAAAAATGTCTGAGTGAATATTGTTATTCCTCAACAAGTTGCATTTTGGATATAAAGGCAAATGGCAAACATTTACATACATGAAACAACACATAAAAGTACCCAAGAGTTTATGGATGTTTAAAAATTAAGTATTCAGTGTTTAAATCCGGACAACCAAATGATGATTAAAAAATTAAGAAAATTAAAAAGGCATTAATGATGTAGCTATGGTTAGTAAAAGGATGGTGGTCAATGTTGAATTCACTTAGGGTACTGGGACATACCTTCTAGAAAAATTAAGGCATAGGAGAGTCTATAATATAAATCCTGACAAAGAAAATTAGTATTGGCGACATAATTAGAAAGGAGGATGAATGGTAAAACGTACTTTAATTTATAGAGCAAGGAGTCACTACATGCAGATTAAATAGAAATACATAGTTAAAAGCATTTCTTTATTTGCTGTTTTCCCCTCCATTACACAGGCAATAGCAAGGACCACGTCTTTTTACTTTCTCGTGTAGGCTGTCTTCCTCACTCTTTCTCTTCTATTGATGCTCAAAGTCTATCATGAATTCAATGAAGACAGAAAAGTTGAGATAGTTAAGTCTATTATTTTGTTTTCATTTGTAGCTAAAATAATTATTTATAAAGAGATACTTCTTGATATTACTTGGTTACCAAGGGGATAATTCAATTGTAAAGGATCATAAATATTTGATTTTCCTTTTATGGGCCTAGTTTTCAGGATGATTAATTAGATCTCTGAAATGCTAGAATGACTCATACCAGCTCACATAACAGTTCTTAAATTTTCAGAATTTTCACCCACCAGTTGCTTAAAATTTGTCACAGTGAAAGTATTCACACCACAGAAATAGTCAAATGCTATCAACAGGGCTTACAGATAATAATACCTTTATTAATAATTTAGAATCATTGTTTCCACTGACGAGACACCATATTTTTCAAAATGCTACCATAAAAAAAATACTCTTTTGAAAACAATTAGAATAGCAGGGAAAAGGAAAATGTATTTCAATTGTATCAATTAATCATAACAGCCGCCAATATACTTGCATATTTCCTTATAAACTCTTAGTATGTATGTTTTTTAAAATTAAAATGCTACTTACTTTTTCATTCTTTACACTGCAACACAACTATTTCCCTATGCTTAAGTGTCCAATGAGCAACATTTTAATAAACTAATCTACTAAGTGGAAATAACATTATGTGCAAACATCCTGAACTTGTCGGATATTTAAATATTTTCAAAATATTTGCAATTATACAAAATTATCTGAGGAATGTTTTTGTGTACTTTTTTCCCTCCTGTTTTCTGGTTACTTCTTTAAAATGTATTCTAGAATTGGATTATACAGGAAAAGAATATTAATTTCTTTAAGATTCTTATTACATATAGCTAAAACTGGCCTATAGTTTATAATCAACAAGATTCTGGTTTGTTATTAAAATCGTACTTCTGCATTTAAATAAGCTGTATAGATCTTGTGGCAGGGGAAGTGGGGAAAAAGAGCATCACTGAAAAATAATGAGAAAAATTTAAAAAGTACCCATGGGAAATAATATGAGAAAAATAATTATCTCAAAGTTTTTAAATTCTAAGCCATGTTCCATATAACCAATTATTATATTCAATAGAAAAATAATAATTTCTGGTTAAACTTTTTATCCTTTAGGATCTTAAAGTCTGAATGTTCTCTTTTCTCAATTATACTGTCATTCAAAAAATAGAAAAACAGCCAAAACTGCATACAATGCAGCAGATTAGCAATGAAAGTGCTTATATGAAATTTCTTATGGGATTGTTAAAATGTACACACAGCAAAAAAAAAAAAAAAAATGTGCTTGAGGTTTTAGTTAAAAAATCATTTTGCCTTACAAGTAGCTGAATGCCCAAAGAAAAACCTGTTATGTCCTAGGAACTATTCAATAGCAATTGTAATGTAATATGTTTTGCTTTTCACAGTTCTGAAAGGAAGTTATTGTTGTCACCCTGTTAAAGACAAGGCAAGACCAACATTCATAGGAATTAAGCTTGCCCAAAGCAGCAAAGCTAAAAAATGGAAGACTGAAGCCCATGCACAAAAGGGCAGTCACTAATGGTGACATGTTCCAGAGGTATTTCTTCATTTAGGTAATCTGAGTTGGACCGTTAGCCTACAAGCAGCTAGTGAAACAAGACTGCACTCAAGTACCAATCTAACCAGCAGTCAAAGTGTTTGCTCAGGATGAGCCCAACGATGAGGAAAGGGCCCATCACCCCAAGCAGCATTCCTCCTGTTTTCACAATTATTACCCTCAGATGCTCTTTGCTCATTATCACTCTTACAATGAGCAGCATCAGCAAATACGTACTATTCAAGACACTTAACTTATCTAACCCAGAAAATGAAAATAGAAATTGAAAGTCGTTGATACAAGATTTCTGGCAATCATGTTTACTGAAAGGATAATAGTTGGAAAGAAAGGAAAATTACCACAAAAAAGCAGAGTGATTCACGTACAAAGGGGTTAGGGTGACAAAGGCAATTTAATTGGTCACATGCTGGAAAATGCAGAGGTCTGAGTTCTTGATGGCACTGTTTTCGACTACTGTGCTTTGAAACTGTGCACTGATACTGCTCGAATGATGAGCTATCTATTGTGAATGTGTAATTTCAGCACTTAGCCTATAATAGTTGCACATGTTTTGGATAATCCACTTTACATTTCTTATTCCTTACTTCAAAATGTAAAAATCAGCTAACTACAGGTCAGTACTGCTGCGCTGTGCAACACCACGGGCCACACTGCCCCCTATCTAAACGGTGGCCATGGGGCTGTGCAATGGGCACGTCCTACCTTACTTGTTTATGTTCATTTTGAAGAGGGTTTTTTTAATACAAAATTGACCAGCTAGTATTTTTACAGATATTTTCTCCATGCTATCGTTGTTAGCAATAATATACTTTTAAAGGCAATGTGTTCAGTGCAGCAAATAAAATATTTCCTAACACCTGGAATATGTATTTTTTTTGTATAGTGTGTTCATTTATTCAACAGACTTTTTTTTAATCTCTAGCATGTGCCACACAATCAGGATACAAAAATGAAGAAAACACTGTCATGGTCCTCGAGAAGCATCTTAACTTGAGGCTTTTAAACTTCAAATCACATAACTAATCTGCCTTGCCCTGATTAGATGTTCACTAAAATTCCTTTCAATTATAATAGTTTCTCACATGGCACCTAGGGAGAAAATGTGCTTACTAGAAGACTCAAGTGTCTGGTTCCCTGGATAGTTGTATTTCTTACTGTAAATTTATCGACTGGCTCCTTGGTTACAATCAGGCTTTGTAGGTAGCTTTCCTTATTTGGTACCTTTAGCAATTACAGTTCTTATTGTAAGGTGATATTTGGGTTTTATATATCAGTCTCCTGAGCTTGGTTAGTATAAGTTTGCCCATGAAAGTTATTTGTCTTTGATGTGCTAGATTTCTGAAATAGAATAGCTGAGGTTCAGACCCTGGGTGACAATAAATTTACTACGGTAGTGCCACATTTTAGAACCTCTTGGGAACTAGCCACATAGGTTTCCCTAGTGAATCCACCTCTTCCTTTAGATCAGTTGAACCAAGTACATATTTGATAGTAAACGAGTTAAAATATTAGGTTAAATACTAAGGTTTCCGAACAAATCTGAACAAATCCATGCATATGAAATTATAGTTTTAACTGACTCAATTTTTTTCCTCTTAAATATTTAGATATTTCCTTTGAATAACTCTATACTAAAAGCCTATTTAGCTGACTGTGTCTTCCTACCATACCACTATAACCCAGAGAAGTAGAAAACTATAAAAATAGGTAATATATTTTCAAATAATTCATGGATCAAAAAAGTTAGAATGCAAGTAAGATAACATTTTGCATTGAATGATAATGAAAATACAACATATCAACAAAAAATGAACTCAGTATTACTGTGATACTCAAAATAGTTTGCTGTTTCCCATTTCATTAACTTGTGTTTTTCAACTGACAAGCATTTATATTCTATTTTAAAATGTAAAACCACATATTATAGGCTATTAACAAATCATTTATTTCAAAATAAGATTATACTGGAAAAAGAAAGTAGGAAGCTTTATAAGACAGTCCTTGGAACCTGACTTCAGATATATTTGTAATATCACATTATTATTCACTAATTTCATGATTTATTTTCTTTCCTAAATAACTAATGAAGAGTTTTGTTATTTAAATTAACAAGAGTTTTAATAGAAAAAGTATAGTAAATATAATTTGACTACACGAGGAATATGAAATTAAAAAACTCCAATTCATGAGAAAATTCTAAGAAGCCTCAGATGCAATCAGATAACAGAGAAAAAGATTCCATTTAAGTTTTTAAGATGAAACTTTATTCCTCCTTATGAGCTTTAGACATCCAATCTATAAAATTAGAATTGATGCACTAAGTTTTAATTAGGTTCAGAAAAATCTTACAAGAAATTGTAATAGTGTCTTGCCTTAAAACAAACCATAAAGAACAACAAAGTTTATTAGCACATTGTTCAGAGAATCATAGAGAATTTCCAAATGAGAAAGAAAAGTGTGAAAGAATAACTTAATTAGGATTTATGTCATTAAAATATAAAAATCTAAAAACAAAGCCTAATGTAGGTGTTAACATTAGAAAGTTACTCAGTATTTGATTTTAAATCAAGAAAATCTGCACTGTTAGCATTACATAATGTAAGGGCAAATTAAACGTAAAACACTGCTGTTGTGTCCCCTACTTTTGCCACATGTTAAAGAGAAGAAGAAGGGCCTCCACTCTGAAGAGGGAAAACAGGAGTCTGTGCTTCAGAATTACAGATGACATCCCATAATAGTCTACTCCAGCTAACATCTGTCATACATAGAATTAATTCTTGAAAATTCAAGAACACTAAAACCACAGCAATAGCTTTACATATAAACTCTAAGTGTCTAAGAACAGAGCCCTCTACTGAGCCCTGGGAAAGATACAAAGCAGCGGAAGTACTGTGGTTACCAGGGTAAACTGGTAAGTCTCGTTAGGATCAAAGTTCCTTCTTCGGCACTAAATTATACATCAGTGTGGAGACAGTGTGGAGACTGTAAACCTTTACAACAAGCTGTTTTAAACATTTCAGGCAATGGCTGATTCCAAACTTCTAATAATCCGTGTCCGAGAATGAGGATAACTGCCGATCACTGATTTGTTCCACGTGTATACTTCACCTTCCATCCAACACAGACGCAAGGCTGGGGACACTGACTCTAGAAACCCTACCATCTAGGGACAGAGGCGGATAAACATCTGCAATATTCCTTGTCCCCTAAACACACACATGCATACAGATACAGGAAGGATTATTATTATCAAATGAGAAAAATATATGACAAAGATAAGCACAGAGTATTGCAGTGTTATGAGAACCCTAAAAAAACACAAACAGGCTTCAGGTTAGGGTGGGGAACTTCCATTTCTGCATAGGATCAAATACCTTGTGAAGGCCAATGCTCACACTGCAACAACTAGTAAAGAACAATTAGTAAAACAAACCATTTGAAAAAGTCACATGCTTTTAAAGATATTACAGTGTCGAGGAAACAACAAAGACTAGATAAACTAAAATACCAAAGCAATGAGACTTTTCTCAAAAGAAAATCACCATCTGTTTTCTTCTCTAGGGTCATTTGTTTCTGGGTGTGATCTGAGGACCAGAGTAGGATCACAAAAAGTGACTTTACTGGAGTATGGAGAAACCAGCAGAGTATTTGATGGGCATGTGGCACCAGTGTGATTGTTTGGAAACTGGAGAAACCACTGGTAAGTGGCCAGTTTTCTGCATCAAGAGTAAATGGACAAGGATGGGGCTGGGCCTGAAAGGAAGAGTGAAATCTTTTCCATCCTGCTGTGTTTCTGAGGCAAATACTACGAAGGGACAGTCCCATCACATATTCACATCTGGCATACTTTGAAGCTTTCTGGGGCAAAAACTAAAGCTAAATCTCCCACAGTTTCACAGCTAAGTAGGCAGAATCTAAGAGGCTTTGAATTAAGAGCTCATAAGGATCATGTCCAAGGAACAGGGATGAACCAAAGGTGAATTGAGTATTAACTAAAACTGCAGCCTAAACCTGATCCTGCTCCCCCTGGACTGGACTGAAGTGATTAGTCTCTCATGGGTTAAGCCTTCCCTGTTGGCAAATAGGACTAAAGCTTTTACAGTCACTTTATACACAAATCTGACATCCAATTAAAAATTACTTGTTATGCAAACAGGCAGGAAATTGTGACCATCAGTAAGGACAAAAAGTAAGCAAGAGAAGGATATGAATAAATGATTTAGACCCAGGAGTTCTCCAAGAAGAACATTAAAATATCAAAATGTAATTATTAACAATTAAGGAAGAGAAAAAAAATCATAGAAGGATGAAAACTGCTACAGGGAATTGGAATCTATAAAATAAACATCAAGTAGGCATTTAAAAACTGTACAAGCACAATATTTGAAATTTAAACCTCATTGGATGAGATTAATAGTAAACTGGATGAAGAAGAAGACAGGATTAATGAACTAAAAACAGGTCACAGGTCAATTAAAAAAAAATTGTAACCGAAACCACAGGAGGAGAAAAACATGGAAAGAAAAAAAGAGTGCAAGAGAGGTAAGGGACACAGCAAAGGTCTAACATACTTGTAAATAGACTACCCAAAGGAAATGTCAGGGAAATTGTGCCAAAAGCAATCTCTGAACAGATAATGACCAAGAATTTTCTAAAGCCAATCAACGCTATCCCAAGCCACATATTTAAGAAAATCATAGGACCACAAGCAGGGTAAATAACATGAAGGCTATAACTAGCCACATCAAGGTCAAGCTGTTGAAATCCAAAGACTAAAATAAATTGTAAAAGCAGTAACAACAAAACTGATAACACACTTACCAACAGAAATATGGCAGTCAGTAGAAAATGTGCTAAGCTCTAAAAGATTGACAAAAAAATTTCCAACCTAGAGTTCACCCCAGTGAAAATATCCTTTAAAGATAAGAGTGCGATAAAAATATTTTCAGATAAAGAAAAGATAAGAGTATTAGTCAGCAGCTGAGATCATTGATTGCAATATAAAAAATACACAGGAAGTTTCTCAGACTGACAGAAAAATGACCCCGGATGGAAAGATGAAACTGAAGGAAGAACTGAAGAGCACTAGAAAAGGTGACTTTGTTGATACAGAGAAAAAAGATTGATTGTTTAGAAAAACAATATTATTTGTGTCTTGTGGATGTACACTGCAGAAAGAAAAATGTCTGACAACAACAGTACAAAAGGTAAGAGGAGACTAAACGGAGCTCACGTGTAGTATGGTTTCAGCACTGTTTACGAAGAGCTAATAGCACTAGCTTAGGGAGCCTCTAATAAGTCAAGAATGTATATTGAATGACTGAAACATTACGCTGCACACCAGAAATTGGCACAACATTGTAAACTGACTATACTTCAATAAAAGAAGAAAATAAAAGAGAATGTATACTGAACCCTCGAGCATAATCACTAGAGAGGAATACAAGGAAGAAACGAGAATAAACAAATATAATTAATTAATTAATTAATTAAATACAGTGAATATAAATATAATTAACACTATAAGAAAGAGAGAAAAGAGGAATAAAAACAGCAAATACTGCATGCAAAAATAGACAATATATAGTAAGATGGTAGATTTAAATGCAAATATATGAGTAATTACATGAAATCTAAAAGCACCAAAACTATAATTAAAGGACAGAAATAGAATAGTTTTAAAAAATAAGATAAAGCCACATGCTACTTACAAGAAACATTTAAAATATAAGAACATAGAAAAGTGCAAGTAAAAAATTGAAAAATATACCACAAAATATTTATTAAAAGAAAGAGCTGTTGAAAAAAAGAAAGAGATGTGACTATATTAGTATCTGACTAAAAGGACTGTGAAGTAAAAATAATCACTAGAGATAAAAAGGGCTAATTTATAATGAAAAAATAATTTCAAAAGAAAATAAAACAATCCTTAGTTTCCATTTAACTTAAAAAAATACCTAAAGAAAATTTTAGAGGTAAAAGGAGAAATACGTATATCCACAGTCATCATAGGAAATTTTAAATGCACCTCTCTCAAAAACTAGTAGAATATACAGAAGGGAAAAAAAAAAACAAAACAGTAGCACGATTGAAAATTTGAATACTATACTTAACCAATGTGACCTAACTGGCACGTACAGAACATTATGCACAGCACCTGCAGAAGGTAAATTATTTTCAGCTTCACATAGAAGATTGACCAAAATGTGTCATTAGAAGCTCATTTGCCATAAATAGAAAATAATCATCAAAATTAAAATATACAGAAAACAGAAGAGTTATGCACTTAATGTGCATACTGTGTTAAGAAGTTTTTAATTTTTCAGCCTGAGATTGTACAGGAAACAATTAAAAATTAGCAAATTATATAAGAAAATCAGATTTATACTTAGAAAGTTAAAAAAAACTGGCAACACAATTTGAATATTGGATTGGAAGTGCACAGTACCGTATAGCAGGTCATTGTACTCATATAGGTGAATGATAATAAGATTATGAACTGGGAAAGGAAGAGCGGGCATGGAAAAGTTGATGCAGATTTAGGAGATAGTAAAACTAAAGAATTTCCAGGGCTAAGTGATTGGCATCAACAACTAACATAGGAATGGTAGGCAATGGAGCAGAAGTGAGGTGAGTTATGAGATAGGTAACTTCAGCTTGGAACATGCTGTCCTTGAGGTGCACAGGGAACCCCCAGCTGGAAACGTCCAGCATGAAATTCAATATGTAGTGAAGCACTTGGGGAAAATGGGGACCAGATAAGCGGTCTGGGATTTATCAGTAGCAACAGCCAGGATACTGATCAGAGCATCTAAGAGCACTAAAGAAAGAAAATCAGAAGAAGAGAGGAGAAAGGTGAGAATAGACAGTGACAGCAGAAGAAAAGGAAGGAAAAAGAGGAAAAGGATGAGAAGGAAAGGAAAAAAGGGAAGGATGGCAGATAAAGAATACAGTATGGAGAGGGAAGAGGATCCTCATGGTTTAAAAATATTCATAAACAGCCTTCACTTACTGAGGGCTCAGTATGCACCATATTAGGCTCTTTAATAATTTTTTCAAAATAATTGATCCTTACAACCCATTATGTAGTTATGATTACTATCTTTACCTTAAAGAAAAGCAAACTGAATTTGAGGAGATTATGTAATGTCCTCAAAGTAAACCAGGTATTAAGCAGCAAAATAGGGACAGTAAATCCAGATGCTCCTGGCAGGTTTCATGAAATCTAACACTATAGTGCCCACCCAGCCTACGTCACAGAGCTAAGCCAAAACAGGAAAAGTACCGTCCCTGAGGAAGTGGCCACTGTGGCCAGTACTGCAAAACAAAACAAAACAAAAGAAATAAACAAAAAATACAAACTAAGAAACAATATTTTAAAACATGTTGTTTGGGTTTTGCCTTCAAGAATTCACTAATGTTCTTGACAAAAACAGTTGCCCCTGAGTGGTAGAAGACAGGCTAAAGCAGGTGGAGGCGTCCACAGAAGGTAAACAGATGAAGACAATAAATTTGGACTCTTCTTTAAAGTCTAGCCATGAAGAAAGGAAGATTGAGCGTAGTTAATGTGTAGTGGAAGGAGATTTTGTTTTTGGTCCAAATATCTTAGAGTTATGAATATACTGTATGCTGAAGGGCATGTAAGCAGCAGAGAGATTAAAGAAATAGGGGAAAGACGATAACTGAATGAGGGTGTCACCTGAAGAAACAGGACACTAAGTGTGAGAGCCCTGGGGGATCACGTCAAGAGGACTGAGTTAAAAGTCCTCAAATTTATCCTCAAATCCAAGGAAAAGATTTTCTTTTCACTATGAAAGTCGATTCCCAAAGTGTCTATAAAAAAGGGAATTGAAGAAATTCTTCCTGAGATGATTATTTTCTTATGGAGGAGAAAAAAAGTGAGTTGCATTTTATTGGCAATAAAAATGTTTTTCATATGGCATGTGATTTTGTATTACTTAAACTAATAGTAACCAAAACTCTGCGTCACTTATATTTATCCTTATAATTTCTTAGCTTCCAGAATACAGGCTTTTACACACTTGCAAAATACTATTTGTAAATATTTAGATAAAAGTTAAAGTTCCAGTTCTTCATGTCAGTTGGCTCAATTTTTGTTCCAGCCCTCGACTACCTTGTACTTTTATCCTCTTTATTACTACCAAAAATTATGTACACGATCAAATCTGAATTTCTTTAGTTGTAGCTTCCTTCTCTTGAACATATCATTATCCTGCAAGGGCTTGTTTACGATGTATATATTTATATTTTTAACATATATTCCTCATAACCTGACGTATTCTCTTTCATTAGGACACCTGAGGATGAAGCGAGGCTGGGGAACGTGGTCACAAACTGAAAAGTCTTATCTGAAAGTGGATAAAATATCATGAATAGAAACACTGAGGATTGTTTTTAAAAAACATTCATGGGTCTTTAAGCCCAAGGTCTCAGTGAAATTAAGCTAAGTGCAAAATAATCAGACCTTTGGACAAAACCAAAAATGTATCTGGAACATGATCTCCCTAAGGTGAACATGGGGCATGTCTAATACGTGCTACAAAGATATACAATCATAATTAAGTGAACTACAAATCTGTTTTGTTGTGGTGCGGAACACTTTCAGAGATGAAAACCTGACTTACGGGAATTTACATGACTGTAAATCATGGCCCTAGTAAATCTATAAGGCTGCATTTTTATAAGTAGTTATGTATATTACAAGCAAGTCATTTTCCCTTCTGGCTTTTCAGATTTAGGGTCTTGTATTCAGAAATGTACTCATTTGGGACACAGCATTCTGGAATTTTTAACAAGATATAAAATTTCATTTTCTCAGAAAGACAGCCTCACTGTAAGGACCACATATCAAGTAAATGAGAAAAGACACGTACATGTGTTTGTGGGTGCTTAGAGGGGAAAAGCAGAAAAGGGAATTGAAAGAAGAAACAACTGGAAAATAATCACCCCATAAAAAGTCAACCACTTGTCTCCAGAGTAGTAAATTATAAGTTGAGGGAGCAATTTGAAATAGGAAGTTAGGATAGAATGCACAGTTTGTAAAGTTAAAATATTGTAAAGTTGGAGTAAGGAATTTTAAAGCAATTTTAATGTGTGAAAAATTTTGGAACTATGCCATATTGTTTTTCTTCACTTCTAAAAAATTGTACTCTAATACTGAGTATAAAAGTTCCCTGTGTATTTAGCCTGTAATTATGCTAGAAAAATATTATTTGCTTTATAAAAGCAAACTTTATATATATGTATGTACACATATATATAATTTTGTTGAAATCTAACTTTAAAATTTTATGTTGAATATTTCTCATTTTGTTCTGATAGTGCAATACTATGTTTTCAATCTGATTTAAAAAATTGTTTCAAGAAGTCACTTATTTCCAACTACTTAATGAAAACCATGAAAACATAAAGATGGAATGAAGAGTGGAGGAAAGAAATAAAATACAAATGAAGCAAGTCATCTTCTTTCCCACAGCACTTTCCCCAAATACACCCTGGGAAAATTCAAAGCTCTTTAGGGTCTCCCTGAAATTCCCTCTTCCTTGTCACTTGCAATGGAATAAATCCATGAGCTATGAAGCTACCTGTTACTGTGCTCAGCTCATTTGCTACTGAAAAAGTACTTTAGGATTCATTCAAAATAGCAATTTATTTGCAGTTCACTATTATATGGTTTAGCTGTGAATTTGAATCAGAATCAGAGTTACAAATTGTAGGGTTAAACATAAACTCTCAAATACTCTAATGCAATTTACTTGTTTTATGTGCAAATTTGAATGTCACTGAAGTGAAGTGTCCTTACTACTGTGTTCTTCCTCTCAACAACTAACCATATGGAGCAAGTTTTAGGAAATCTGAGACATATGTTCATCTTACTTGAATTACCCTTTGTGCCATTCTTGTGACACTTATAAAAAACTGCCTTATATTAAAATATGGTTTGGCCCTTGAAGGAGCACACATTCCTTTCTATAAAAGTATTAATTTGGCTCCCAGTTTGTGCTATAAATTAAGCTTAGTCCTGGAAGCCACAAGAAGCATGATGGGGACAACCCCTATTCTAATGGAGCCCCCAGAGAGAGAGAGAGACAGACTTAGCCCAAACAACAGCAATACAGTGTTAAAAGAATCTGACTGCCATATGGAAAAACAATACAAGGACATTTTAATCTAAAACTCAACGTAAAATGTATTAGGTCATTTAGCCTGGGAACTTTGTATACCCTTAGTTTTAAAACACCTTTTTAGTTTTAAAAACCAATACATAACCGTATCTACTACATTATTTCTCATAAATTTATATTTATGAAATATATCTCAGTTTTCAAATATTTTTCTCTTCAATTTTCTAGGTGTCAAAAAGCTATTAGTTTGACAAACCACATTACCACATCCATTTCTATTAACCACAAAAAAGTAACTTATAAGATTACACTGCAGTTTAAATGTTAACAACTGAATTAATTGTAACATGTTTCTACCTTGTTAGCTTTCCTATTTGAAATTTTCTATTGCTACTTTAACAAAAAGAACATCAACTATATTGTCTTTATTGATTGCTCACTTATTCAAATAGCTATTACTCATTTGCTAAAAATAAGGTGAATCATAGAACAAGGCTTTCTGAAACTATATATCAAGGAGAAAGTTTTATAGCCTCAGTATTGCTTACAAATCAATTCTTTAGAGTTGGTCTGCCATTAGTAGCTTTTAAGACTGCCTAGAGCTGTGTCATTCACTGCTATTTTGACACGTTAATGCACTAATGGTATGTGCAGGCTGACATAACTTCTTTCAAGTTCTATTACAATAATTATCAAGACCTTTCTATGAGACATGCAAAGTTAAGCAAGGTGACAAAGAGTATGTAAATACTCAAGAATTCCTGGAGCATTCATTTAAAAATGACAGTGAATAATTAAGAAACTATAAAAACACAGAGATAAGAACTGTCTGCCGAGAACCTCGTCAGAAGAAACAAACCATGAATAAAAGAGACAGTCACTTAAAAATGATGGCAGGAGCACTTAAGTATTCAGTTTTTTTATAAAATAAGGTTAAAAGTTATGATAACAGAAATCACATATTAAAACCCTATGAGTTATTGGAAGTTTAATTAAATGAATCTATATTTAAGAAGCATATAATACAGTAAAAATGGAATTGTCAAAAATCATTTCACCTTTAGTAGGAAGGTAGACACCACTGTTCTGTGAAAAACAAAAGCATTAATATAAACTAGTAAATATGACACACTCAAGGAGGAAAACACTGGCGAAGGCAATAAAGTCCTTAATAATCTGCCTTCTGTTGTCTCCCTCCTTCATTTTGTCATATTCCAGGCTAAAAGAACAAAATTACTCCACATAATCTTTCTGTTAGGTTACTTTCATCAAAAATATGAAATTATTTATCTTATCACATTAAAACAACATTTTCATCATCCTAGCTCCCTACCAGCTCATTCTCATCAACATTATTTTTGGCCTCCAGTCTGATGGTAATGTGAGGGAATGACATCACAATCTTTTAATAGAACTGATTTTCATCCTCCCTTTCTTCTTGTCCTATAAATGGCCTAGCTATTTGTAGAAACTTGGTGCTCTAAGGGACAGTGGAGCCAAAAATACAGACATCAAGTTCCTGAATTTTAAAACATTAAAACCAACAAACAAATAAAAATGGTGGTTCAAGCTTAAGACAGGAAAATTGAAAATAATAACTGCAGAGCTACCATCACAAAAGAGATAAGAAATTAAAGAAATGGAGATGTGAGAGGCTTAGAACCGGAGCTAGAATACAGGACATAGTTGTTCTCTTCCCTTGCTTGCTCTGAGAGTTATCCAGGTCCAGAAGGTTCCCCAGAATTCCATGTCAAACAAAACAAAACAAAACAAAACAAAACAAAACAAAACAAAACAAAACAAAACCAGAACTGAGATAGCTGTGTAAAGGGATTGGTATAGAAAAGCCCAGTGAGACTCCCAGAATGCCAGTGAGGTACAGAAGGGTTGCCAAGTTTCCAAGGAAGGAAGAGAGGTGGATAGAGCCAGCAGACACCGAGGAGCCCTAGTGGCCATAATGAAGGATGCTGCAGAGGAAAGTGGGAGTAAATGAAGATGCAGATACCTCTGCAAATGGCAGCACAGAAGGAAGATCCCAAGCAGGAACATCCTAACTCAGGAGATGACAGCTCAGAGTAGAAGATGACACTGAAGCAAATGTCGCCTTGCATCTCTAGCCAGGACACTACACAGCTAGGAACTTATTCCCAAAAGAATGAGAGAAGAGAAGAGGGGTGAAGGAGACAGAAGAAAGAGGGAACAAGAAGTGGAGAGAGGATGAAAGAGGAAAAAGGAGGAGGGATGGGTATATCTTGAAATTAAGCAGTTGAGAGATCAGATTTTTGAGTCAGAATATTAGAGTTTAATTCCCAGGTCTTATTTGCTGTGTAACCTTTTAGCAAGTTACCTAACCTTTCCATGTCTCAGTGTCCTTATCTGTAAAACTGTGATATCAGTAGCATCTAACTTATAGAGATGCAATAAAATTAAATGAATCAATACATATGCAGAGTGTAAGTGGAATACAAGTAAAGCTTTTAAACAAGAGGAGAGGATATTCTGGTTAAAAAAACAATAGCGTAATTATAGAATAATTATGGCATGTCCGGGTAACAAGTGAAAGACAGCTGGCTACAGTGGAATAATTGTATAGAGAAGAAAAGGAGCTGAGTGTGGAGTACAAGATAGTAACTAAGTATAAAAAGGCAGGACAAGGACTTGGGTCTAGATCTTGTGTTCTACACACAGAAGGTCTAGTATAAGTAGGACTGTGACTGATGCATGAAAAAACAGACAGTGGGGAGTCAATGAATGACTCCAAATAGGAGGACTATATGTATGAAGCACTAGATTTTGGAAAAGCAATCTTGAAAAGTTAGATTCAGAATAAGAGATGAACTAGAAAAGTAAATACAATAGAAGACAGCATATTATTATGAAAACGTGTGTAAGACAAATGAGAAATGCTGGAGAGGGTGTGGACAAAAGGGAACCCTCAGTACACTGTTGGTGGGAATGTAGTTTGGTGCAGCCATTATGGAAAACAGTATTGAGATTCCTCAAAAACTAAAAATAGACTCCGTATGATCCAGCAATCCCACTCCAGGGCATATATCTGGAGGGAACTTTAATTTGAAAAGATACCTGCACCCCAATGTTCATAGCAGCACCATTTACAATAGACAAGACATGGAAACAACCTAAATATCCATCGACAGATGACTGGATTAAAAAGTTGTGGTGTATTTATATAGTGGAATACTACTCAGCCATAAAAAAGAATAAAATAATGCCACTTGCAGCAACAAGAATGGACCTGGAGATCGTCATTCTCAGTGAAATAAGCCAGAAAGAGAAAGGAAAATACCATATGTTATTACTCATATATGGAATCTAAAAAAAAGATGATACTAATGAACTTAAAACAAACAGACTCACAGACATAGTAAATAAACTTATGGTTACCAGGGGGAGAGGGAGTGGAAAGGGATGAATTGGGAGTTTGAAATTTGCAAATACTAACTACTATATGTAAAATAAACAACAAGTTTCTTCTGTATAGCACAGGGAACTATATTCAGCATCTTGTAATAACCTATAATGAAAAAGAATATGAAAACAACTATATGTATGTATATGTATGACTAAAATTATATGCTGTACACCAGAAACTGATATGCTGTAAACTGACTATACTTCAATTTTAAAAAGCTAAGAATATTGACAAGGATAATGACTGAAAATTAAAAGGAATTTATCAGTAGAAATCTAAATCAGAAAAAAATAAAAATAAAGATGTAATCTATGAAAATCATATATTCCCATATACTGTGACTTCTATAGACTAAAAAGACAATAAAAAAGAAATATTTTGTACACACTTAAGATATTTTTACATTTATAGAAGGATCTAAACTACTTGCCCCTATAAATTGTACACTATGGACCAGCATGGACCAGTCCTCAAGTTAATAGTAAGATTCTCCACACCAGTCTCTGTGAACTTGTATGATTAAGTGTGCAAGTCAGAAAAAACTCATATTCCAACTACGTGTGAATCAGCTTACAAAAATAATAAAAAATGTTAAGATCTGACCATAGCATAAACATGTTAGTCATATGTAAGGACAACAAAAACATTTAGTCACATGTAATGAAGTTAGGCCCTTATAAATTTCCTCTGTGTATATACTGGTTACAGAATTTTTTTCAGTTCCTGGTCTAAAATACTAAGGAATGCTACCCACCATGCCAAGACAGTTTAAGCTTTGTGCTCTGGAGAGGACAGTACTTCAGAAAAAAAGTGATTACAACATTTCCACTCCAGAGATCTATCATAAAGTTTTATGAATCTTTATGCTCAATTATAAGAAACACAAATACTGATACTTTTTCTTCCAAGAATTTTTCCTATACAGATAATAAAAAGCTAATCATAAATCATCTGTATTTAAATTTAAAGGGAAAATTTTTATTTCAAATAACAGAGGTTCAGAAAGTTTTTAGAGTATGTGTAACTATGAAATAAAAGAAATAATAAAACTGAACTTGGTTTGAACAAGTAAGTGTGGGGTCAAATTTTGCTTTAAAACAAAGAATCAGTTAGGACGCCTAAAAATTAACTCCAGACTTCTGAGGTTTATGTTGTCAGAATTTATTTTTTGGAATATTTCATGTGTGATACTGCAATATTTATATTCTGATAGAGAAATGTACACTTAGTTCACTATCTATTACTATTATACATTATTAGACAGTACCTTGAAGAGAATAAAACTACCTGTGTCATTTCCCCAGTGTACTCCCTGATCATCCTGGAGTCTGCAATAGCATCCCTATACTGATCATTCATTTTTCCCTAAAGAAATAATGAGTCACTTAACAGAAGGTCAACAAATCAACAACAGCAAGTCAAAAAATTTTAGCAAATAAAGGAAATCTGATGTGTTGACTAGGCCAGTCCACGAATTTAATTAATTGGAAACCAACTCTATACTGTTAGGTAAATTGTTCCGTTTAACACAGTTAGAGGAGAAGCAAAGTTTCCCAGTGCTCCTCTGCTATACCCCTCAAGACCATTATTCAGAACTGATAAATCCGTAAGTCAATATTCAGAAATATACCCTGGACACCATGAGATAAACATAACAGTGAAACTGGAATTAACAACAAAAACAAAGACCCATTATTTTACATTATTTCACCATCTCTGGAAAGGTTTTTGAAAAACTAAGATAGAATCTCATTGTCAACAGAAATATACATATAGTCTAATCTGTTCAGAAAGAATTTACACCAAAGATTATATTTAAAAATTGAACTAATATTAACATACATGCCTAAGTAGACTAGAATAGAATCCTGAAGTTAAAAACAGGATGAAAAGAAATTCACTTTAAAGAAAAGTATTTTCCATGGATAAACTTAATTTGTCATTTTAAAAAGTCAAAAAATACCTAATCCAAGTATATTTTATGAAAAATGTTCGTTCTAATGGAATTTCTGTCAGAGCTAGGAAACACTAGAATTAGTTACCCTTTCAATCTAAAGACTGAACTTTGCTATCCCTGTAATCAGAGGATATACTTCTTTTAAACCTGTCTCTACGTACTCCATGAGAGGAAAAATGGTAAAATCTAATAATTACAGATAGCTAATTAATTGAAAAATTTTACACAAATATTTAGTTTGATACATTGGACTGTTATTTAATAATTTGATACTACAACTAAAACAGGAAAAGAGTATTAGGGTTGAAACACATACTTGGAGAATTGCTGGTACTATAATTGTATTTTTCATGTTTCCATGTTTCTTCTATTGAGGAATAAAAAGAAAATGTTGCTACTTTTGCATAAATTTTACTAGCTATTTTTAAGTATATAATTTGAGAGATTTTTTATTGGTTTTCAAACTTTAATAGTTTCAAGTAGCTAAAAACTTCCCAACTTCCAGTTTTACAGTGGGATCTGATGGAAAATCAAATAATTGTAGAGTAAAATTTATTGGAATTAATTTTCCACTATGCAGCTAATATTCATTTAGCTTTTGAAATTCAATATGTTACCATAAGAGCTATTATTGTATACTTACTTTAGGCATCACTACTAAATCTCGAATCATTTATAATGACACAAATTTTACTAGAGAAGCTTGACAAACATCCTGCAGGAGATGTGCAGTCTTTGTCTAATTTTAAGTAATATTCTTAGCTCAGAGAAAAGAGATGATTTAAACACACACACACGTAGATATGCTAGTGAGTTGTCCTAATTGTGGACAATGAAAAGGTTGAAATTAGACCAGGAGAAGTTTTGGTGGGACAGTCGAAGAATAGTATCGGTATGACCTGGAGGGGTTTTAAGTTTAAAAACAATTGTTGACTGTCTATATTTAATAATTTAAACAATATTATGACTTAAGACAGAGGCATGGAAAGGATAATCATTTACAAGTCCTTTCTGCTATGATATTACAATTTTAAGTTCTTGAAATACCATATACTGTTTTACCACCTAGATGTTTGTCACATGTGAATGGAAGAGTTTCCTCCACTGTAGTGAAGCAGCTCCTTAAAGAAGCCAGCTAGTCAAACAATTTAAAATGTCATGCTACTTTAAAGTTACAACTTTAATGTAATGCAAAGCGGTTTTATCCACTGTATAAATAGCACATGGTATTTGACATTTTCCTACTATTTTATGGCTTTAGCTATGTAGCATAAAACTTTCAGAACAAAAACTTAGTTCAATATTCTAGAAGAGTGGAAAGAGTACACAAGACATCCTTATTGGTATGAGATAGATTTGGATTGTAATATAAGACTCCTACCAGCAGGACAGGGATTTTAAACAGTCTCATTTTCAACATCTATGAATAGAGAGGCCATATTTTATACTTCCTAGGGTAGTTGTAAGGATTAAGTAAAATACTTATTATATAAAAGCCTAGAAGGCACATGATAGATGCTCAATAAATATGAGTTCTGAGCTCTCTTGTTTTAATATCCTTCCCACATCCCTTCAAGATGGAGCTATATAAAATATAATTTGTGATTATAAGCAAATTAATAAAGGGTGAATGGACAGTCAAAATTGTTTACTAGACTTGACAGTCCTCAAAGGAATGATTATTTATCAGAAAAAAAATGTATATTATTAGGTAACAATACAGTTTATGATGTAATTACCTGACTTTCCACCAGATTCCACTGTAAAATTGAAGAGGTTGGGAAAATACCGTTTAACATCGGAGGAAAAAAATTATTGCTCAGTGAGTATTATTTTCTCTAGGCTGAAGTAATTCTATTTCACTCAACAACAAATTATGGTACATTGAGTTGAGCTAGATATTGCCAATGCAATAATAAATACAGATACAGATCCTGAGGGCATGAGATTTACAGTAAAGTGCAGGGGACAGACAAGATTAAAATAATCACCCTAATGAGTACATAATTAAAATTCAGGTAAGACGTCTTAGTCTCTACAGGAGGAATCAGACCTGGGTTCAGGTGACAAGGAAGACTTTCTGAATGAAGAGGCCTTTGCTGATGAGGTATGCAACAAAGTAATACAGTTTTGGTGACAAGAGTAGACAATGGAGACTCCAGGTAAACAGCACAGCATAGTTCAACTACAGAAGTTGAACTGCAGCAAAATAGGAGATCTATTTATTTCACAGTATAAAAGCTGTCAAAATGTGGAGCAAAGGAAGTTAAGATCAATTTGGCTAACAACTATTTATTATGCTAATTATATCATCATTTCTCTCTAGTAAAATTACTTCAATAAATCCCTAAATTTATCACTACAGTTGTACCAGACTCGTTTCTTTTTGGTTGGTGCTCTCACTTTAAAACACAGAGTAAACAGATCCATAAATTTATGTAGTGCTATTCTAATATTCTTGAGTGCAAACTTCAAAATTTCTTTGATGAACAAGATCCATTTGGTGTTATATTGGTGTCATTCATTGTTTCAAACTACAGGAAGGAAGCTCCCTATTTTGTCTTCCTTAATTTATTTTTGACTGCTGTTCATATAAATAATTCTAACTGTTTTGTTGAAACTCAAAAGATCAGCAATGCTCTTTTCCTAAGCATCTTATTCTAATGGGTTCAAAGAAGCTAGTCTATTATTATTATTTTTCAATGAAAGGACTAACACATTCCTCATCCTATAGCAACCCTCTCTTTTGGAGCATTACCTTCTGATATCTTCCTAGTAAGGATCATCTTGTCTCCATCTCTGGGTTTCAATCTGGAAAAATTTTGTACAGCCAATCACTGTATTTCTAAGCTGAAGCAAGCTAACGTTCCAATATCACAGACTGATTCTTCACACTGTGAATTTTTTTGTTCTTCTTAAATAGAGGCCTGCATTCCTACACTTCCTTTTCAAGAGTTTAACTTCAGTAGCTCAAAAGCTGAGTGAAGCAGCAAGCTGACTTTCAAATTAAAGACTTATCTTTATATGGAACTTACACATTATATAAAATTAGCTATTTAATAATTAAAAACAAACTATTTCATCAGAGCTCTTTCTATATTTAAATATGTGGAATATTTTATATGTAAAACCCAAATTGATGGATGTAGAAAGTGAGTAACTCATTGAACTATATATTATAATATTATATAGCATAATAATATGTAACACATATGCATATTATATATAATACTATTTTTTAAAATCTTAAGTACTAGTAGAGGAAGAAATAATCAAATATTAATAAAACAAATAAACATTTTTATTATTATAGAGATAATTAATACCATGAATAAAATATAAGGTAACACTTTAGCTTGAATTCAAAGGAAAAGTCCTTCTGAGGAACTGATAGTTGAGCAGAGACACTAAAGACATGAAAGAAGGTGGTCTTTAAAGATGATGAAATAGGAGGCTCCTGAACTCCCCTCCTCCCGTGGACACGCCAAATGAATAGCTACACGTAGAGCTATTCCCTCTGAAACTAGCTGAGCAGCTCCTATACATTGGGCAAATGAGAAAATGAAATGGGTAGGAATGGCTTAGATACTCTCTTGCTATAAACCTTAACCCCAGCACAACACCAGTGAGAGAAAACTCCCAAATCCCAGCTTCTCCCTGAAGAGCAGAGTTTGAACCCTACATCTAGCAGCCAAACTTTAAAGACTCCCAACTGAGGAACAGGTCTCTAAAACATCTACCTGTCAAAGCCAATGGGGTTTCTCCCTGAAGAGCAGAGCTGGACCCTACATCTAGCAGCCCAACTTTCAGGACTCCCAATTAAGGCACAGGTCTCCAAAAGATCTACCTGTGAAAGCAGTGGGGACTGAGTCCATGAGACCCACAAGACCATAGCAAATAAAGAAGTAATTAACAGGAGCAAGCATTTTCTGCAGTTATCACCTCAGCTCAGTACAGAAAGAGTGACAAAAATTGCCCATCTCTCAGTCTTTCTCTGATGGGGTCGCTTTGCATACTTTACAGGCTGCTGTCTGAAAGCTGGTCTTCTAATTTAATACACACACTAGGCTAGCTGTGACCCTCACCTGAGAACAGGGAAGCCAGTGGAGTGGACACCTCCTTCACCATCTCCCTCCTGCCCACCCCAATTCACCAGTATTTCCCTGGAAAGAGTTTGTACACAGTTCTGCAATCTGGCTTTAGCAGCTGCTACCCGAGGGACAGGTTCCAGATCATCTGGCTCTGACAGACAATGGGGCTTTCATTAAGGAGTCCCATAGAACTGTAGCAAACAAAGAAATCCTTAATAGGTTCAGGAGCAAACCTCCCCCAATCCAAAGATATATACTGAGGTCTGGTACAGTAGAAGAAGGTAAAAAAACTCACCTTCCAGTTTCCCCCAGGAAGGAGGCTAACTACATACTTTCCCAGCTATTGCTTGGGATCAAGCCTCTAACTGGCCTGCATCTAGTTGCTGACTGCAGTCTGTATTTTTGGGACATTGATGGATCTTGGCACACACCCTCAAACTACTGGGAGCCACTAAGAGCAAAGAAGGAGGATTGGATAATCAAGGTTTGAGAGACAACCAGGCACATGGGCTGGGCTAGTTGACGAGGTTCATCTCCTACACCAGACCACCTGTAAAGACCAGGAGAGGTGATGTTTTATCTAATGCACATAAACCAACACAAAGAGTCAAGGAAAATTAAGAAACAGAGGAATATGTTTTAGACAAAAGAACAAGATAAAACTACAGAAATAGACCATAATGAAATGGAGACTCAGAGAGAATCAAAATAATGGTCATAAAGATGCTCACTGAGGTCAGGAGAACAATGCACAAATAATGGGAGAATTTTAACAAAGATCAAATATTAAAAAGTACTAAACAGAAATCAAGAACTAAGATTACAATAACTGAACTTAAAAATTTAATAGGGGGATTCAATAGCAGACTAGATGAAGCAGAAGAAAGGATCAGTAAACTTAAGGACATAGCAGTGAAATTAATTAAGTCAGAGGAACAAAAATAAAAAAGAATGGAAAAAGTGATGATAGCCTAACAAAACTCAAGACTTAACAAGACTATTATTATATGCGTTATAGAGGTCTCAGAAAAGAAAAGAGAGAAAAGGGGGCAGAAAACTCACCCAAAGAAATAATGGCAGGAAACTTCCTTAACCTGAGTAAAGAAACAGACACCCAAATCCATTTATCTGAAACAACAAAAGACCCCAAATAGCCAAAGCAATCTTGAAAAAGAAGAACAAAGCTGGAGGCATCACCCTTTTTGATTTCAAACCATATTACAAAGCTATAGTAATCAAAACGGTACTTTTCATTGGCATAAAAACAGACACATAGACCAATGAAACACAGTAGAGAGCCCAGAGGTAAATCTGTGCATATATGGTCAATTAATTTATAATAAAGAAGCCAAGAATACACAATGGAGAAAGGTTCTTCAGTAAATGTTGTTGAGAAAACTGGACAGCCACATGCAAAACACAGAAACTGGATCTTTATCTTACACCATATACAAAATTCAACTCAACATGGATTAAAGGCTTGAACGCTTGAATGTAAGACCTGAAACCCTAAAACTCCTAGAAGAAAACATAGGAGGTAAGCTCCTTGACATTGGTCTTGATAATGATTTTTTGAATTTGCCACCAAAAGCAAAGGCAATAAAAGCAAAAATAAACAAGTGGGACTACATAAAACTAAAATGCTTCTCCACAGCAAAGGAAGCCATAAAAAAAAAAATAAATAAAAAGACAACCTATAGAATGGGAAGAGACTATCTACAAATCATATATCTTATTTAACAATTCATACAACTAAACAGAAAAAAACAAAAACAAAAACTAATCCAATTAAGAAATGGGCAAAGGGGCTGAATTGGTATTTTCCCAAAGAAGATATATGAATGGCCAACAGGTACATGAAAAGGTGTTCAACATCACCAAGCATGAGGGAAATGCAAATCAAAATTACAATGAGATATCACCTCACACCTGTTAGAATGGTTACCATCAAAAAGATAAGAGATAACAAGTGCCGATGAGGATGGGGAGAAAAGTGAACCCTTGTGCACCATCGATGGATTATAAATCAGTGCAGCCACAATGGGAAAATCTATGGAGGATCCTCAAAAAATTAAAATAGAACCACCATATGATCTAGCAATTCCACTTCTGGAAGTAAATCCAAAGGAAATGAAAATACTATGTCAAAGAGATATGCGCACCCCCATGTTCATAGCAGCATTATTTTCAACAGCCAAGACACAGAAACAACCTAAATGTCCACAGACGGGCGCGTGGAAAAAGAAGTGGTGATATATATAAAACGTGCAGTATTATTCAGCTGTTGAGTTCTCATGTAGTTATATTCCCTTGAAGTTCACGCTGCAAAACAAGTTACCAGTTAAGACTCTTCACTAGCAGACAATCATAAACCCTACATCGATAGCCTAGAGCTTTCTTACATTGCTCAAGGCATGGTTGTCTAGAAAAGAAATGTAATGTGTAAGGAAGAAACTCATTTTGGCAGAAATATTTGGAAATAAATCAACTTTTCTGACTTAATAAAGAGAGAGACTAATTGCTTATAGCTTAGAAATGCATTTGTGAAAAGAAAAAGGCATGTAAGTCCATGTAGTCAATTTTCTTACCTAAGGTAACTTCTATCTCAACTCTGAAAATACAGTTTTAATGTAGTAATAAAATGTAAAGCTTAAAGGATTTTTAGAAATTATATAATCCTAATTATTAATAAATGTATAATTCATTGATGCCAGATAATTATATAAGCCTTCATTTTGCCTTATAGTTTTGTCCTTTTTATTTAGGTCACTATATTAGATGGCAAAATTCCAATAAGAGAAAATGTCCTGCCTAGATATGAGTGATAATAAAAAGTATACATGATTTACTAAAGCCACCATTTATTTTATGTTTCAAATACACAAGATTTATATAATTTTATTTTGTAACAATAGATTAAATATATGACCCTTAATCTCGATAAAGTCCTCTTCAGATTGTAAGTAAAATCTTTTAAATGTCACCAAACTTTAGTAAAAATTACCTGGTGAATTTATTAAACACATAGCTGGCTGGCATCAATAGATTCTGGTAGGACTCAAATATTTGCATGGTTAGCAAGGCCCTCGATACACGAGGTCTACTGCTCACATGTTAGTATAGTACAGTGAAAAACACATCCAAAAGAGAAAAACTGAAAAGCCTTTTTTCCCCTAGTCATAATGTTACGGAAACGACAGGCCAGTCAAGAAACAAGCACCACTCGGAGGGTTGGAGTACTCAGATGTATTACACCAGCGGGCACAGAGGGGCTTCTGCTCTGAAGCTCTGAGCACCTCCAAGACGAGCGCATGAGGTTTTATAGGGTAAAGTACAAGCTTGGGGTATTTGGCCAATAGGCATGGAACAGCTTTAGCAGCATTATCATCACAAAGGTGGACGCAGGGAGTCAGCAAACCAACATTCCAAAGGCAGATATGTATCTTTGAAAACCCAGCTGGCTGGCAAAAAAACATGAATAGCAAACCAACACTAATTAACTTAGATTTACAAGTTAGTCCAGCAGAACTCAGATCAGTATTCCCATACTTAGATTTGTGAGTTATCTTGTCAGCCCAGCCCAGCCTCTCCTTCACATTCCTAGACTTGTGAGTTATCTTGTTAGACCAGCCTGGCTTTTCCTTCACAATAACATAACTTGATTTATCTAAAAGGAAACTCTGCAAAGAGGTCATGGGAAGTTTAACTTAAAATTAAACATGTTTAAAAAATAGCTTCCTAACAAATTTGACTAAGCAAGCACACTTCATCAAAAAATAAGTTCAAAAACAGAGCTCTGTGCATACAAAATTATAAAAATACAATTCCAATTAATTACCTTATAAGTCAGTATCTCCGAATGTGTTTTCTCAAAGTTCGTAACTGTACAGAGACGTCCAGAAAGTCATACAGTTCAGATTCAGATAACAGGACCACAGGGAAGCAGGGCTTTTCAGATTATCTATAGAATATTGTGCTTTACTGTAGGATTCACAGGTTGAAAGAAACTCAGGATAAATGGATTAAGTATTTTTTAAAAGAACAATGGGAATCGCAGAGATATCTTAAAATATCCAAAGGATATTTGAATAAAGGAAACACAGCAGCTACATAACTGCTGCAGAGAACTAGAAAAACTGAAGAAAGTTGTGAGGATCAAAAGCCTGCGGCAGTTAGGGCTGCCCAACGAAACACTGGAAGTTAACGGAGGGAGGAGTGCAGCAGTCAGGAGAGGGGCTCCCGACCTCGGCGAGATGTTACACTTGATGACCCTCATTCTCCCTTTCAAATCTGTGATTTCATGATGATTATCAGTGAACAAAGTAAGAGAATAAATATAGCACAAATAGAGTAGTATACTTTGCAAAGCAGCAGTTCAAACGTAACAGGCCTGCCCCCCTTAGATTAAAGGAGAGTTGAACTTTGTAGCCGTATTGTAAAAGCCTGGTATTAGCACAAACTCGCATGAGCTTGTGGAAGGAAGAATATCTAAGGAAGGCCTATATCCTCACAAGTGTATATCTTAAAACTGAACTCAACACTTCCCAATATCTCCAAAATACAAAATCTTCTCTACAAAGCATCAAGGGGCAGCAATTTATAGTTTTTACTGAGTATTTTGGTAGAGTTATCCAAGAGAAGGCATCTCACTTAGTACAGAGCAAGTAATTTAATGATAATTAATGATATTTCTCTTCTATTCAAAAAGAAATCCCTCCTGATTCCCAGCTTCCATACCTCCTTCTTTCCATCCTTCCCAATAGCTTCTAAAAATTTCTCAGGCTCAAGTCTCTCCCTCCACCTACTTATACTTCTCTATATTTTTGGCTTTCAATGCTAAACTTTTTAGCTAAATCTCAGTTCCCTTGATGTTCATTCCCCACATTATTGCTCAGAACCAATCTGATGTGTATGAAAGGCCATTGGCTGTAGAATGACTCTGTACTCAGAAATCCTCAGGCTGGCTTATAAATAACAAATACCTTCTTCTACTTCACTTTATCTTTTTTACTCACCAGCATAATTATGGTATGTATTAAATGTACATTCACTTTTTAAAAATATTCAGATTATCTCGCATACAACTCAATTTTCATATCAATACAACTCTATTAAATGTGCAGGCTTCCACTTAAACTTTTGGTTTTAAGTCAAAATCCACATATTCATTTGGATTGGTACTTTTGAGATAGACAGTAAACTACAAAATATAAGTGGGAATGGTTAATGAATTTACTATAAAATGTTTAGTATATGATTAAAAACACACATTTGCTTATATTTACAGATGAGCAAATGGTTATCTTATATATTGTGGAATCAGAATCTCAACTTAAAATTTGTTAATTATAAAAAATAATAAATTTTTGTCTGAGTTGTTTAATAATACAGGTTAAAACTAAGCTGTCCTAAAAAACTGTTGGTAAGAACAATGAAGACCAGGCAATTTTGAAGAAAGTAAAATACTATCAAAGTGGAAAATTAACATGGCTTTTAAAATTCCCCAACATACTGAAAGCAATAAAACACATATGCAACACTTGACGAAGACTCTCTCCTTGACCAGACTCAAGTCAGGCTCACCTGAATCCTCTTGGTGACTAGTCCCCAAATGTGGGCTGTGTCTTTGGCCCACTTAGTTAAGTTTTAGCAAGAAACCTTCTGCGTCAGCTTAGTTAAATCCCCACTCGTAGTATCTGATCAAATTCCTCATCTACCACCCTCAAGTCCTCATCACCCTGGCCTGGCTTCAGCAAGAATCCTGTTGAGTGGGTTTAGGAAAAATCCCCCTAGCTTTGATGTTTCCTCCCAGTCATTTTCTATCTAGCCCCATCTTACTCCTTGGCTGTAGACCTCCACATACCCTGTTGTACTTGGAATTGAGCCCAATCTCTCTCTCCTACTGTAAAACCCCATTGTATTAGTCCCTTTTGAATAGTCTTCTTTCATCTTTAACAAGAGTCCATTAAAAGTGTTCATTAACGCTTTTTTTTGTTTTTTTGCTTTAACACACCAGGATAAAGGAGACATAGTGCCTAATCTCTACTTAAATCTTTCTTAAAAATATAATACGAAGTTGAAATAGCCTTCTAGACAGTAAGTTGTAGCAGGCAAGAATCATTTACATATAGCATATAGTTCAGTATCCAGTAAAAAAACAAACCATAGATACTGCAAGTCTTAGATCTAGGTAAACTGGTAAACGCTAGAGAAGAGAAGGGGGTTGAGGAGGAAATGAAATCTAGAGCTGGTACTAAAAATGACATGTGATTGTTTTCTTACACTGCAGCGTTTTCTCAAAGTGTGGTCTAGAGTGCTGCTCAAATTGTAATGAGCAAACATCTAAGAATAGTGTTAAAATTTTTAATTCTGATTTGGTGCCTGGGAAGAGATCTGAGGTTCTGATCAAATAAACTGATGTTGCTGATTTTTCTAATCCTTGGACAAGATTTTGCTAAGCAAAGCACCAACAACTAGTATTTATCTACGTGGTTTCTTAAAAGGATAAAATGAGTCAGCCAAACCATTCTGATTCAGTAGATCCAAGAGGAGGCAAAGGAATCCACATTTTTAACATTCTCCCCCAGGTGATTTCTCTATGAAATCTAAACTTTGAGAAACACTGACTCATTAAAAAAGCTGGAAGAGGGGTTGGGAATGGGTTTGCCACCAAAAAACAATAGTCTTATTTATATACAGCTCCCAGGAGCTTTAAACTCCAAGGATGTCCCTGATGTTAACTTTCACAGGGTTTCATATGAATAAAAACGTTAAGCAGTGAGACTGCGAAATGATTTGCTCAGGGCCTCTACCCCGCTGGGGATGGCCCTAAGCCATTAAAAACAAGTTAAATGGTAGAAATTGAGTAGAAATAAGTTCCACATCCTCAGGAAGCAAAGAGGTTAATTAGCAAGGTTAGTCTAGGATCCAGAACTGTGTCTCCTATTCAGTACTTTTGTTAATGATCTGGAAAAGAAGTGACGTTTTAAAATTTGCAGAAAAAACTTATTTTAATTTTGTTGAGATTAGGGAAATTGGTTGAATTCCAAAAGACCTAACAATATAAGGTAATTAAGAAGCACAAAGGTTGATAAATCCATTTAAAATATGTAAAGGCAAAGCACATTTGAAAAATAAATTCAAATTACTCATACACATTGATGAGCTCTGAACTAAATGTAATTTTCTCAGGAATAAGATTTATGTATCTCTTTGTGCAATTCAGTGAAGACATTTGTTCACTACCTAGAGGCAATAAAAATGGAATGAGATATTAAGCCATATTAAAAGAGGCTAGAAATAGGACACACATATTATAATACCTCAATTTACAAATCAATAACATCTCTTTATCTTAACTATAGTACTCTAGCAGTCATCTTAGTCATATCATCTTTAGGAGGCTATATGAGAACCCAAAAGCAATGAGGACTATTACACTTACAAGGAAAATGAGGCAGTCTTTATGATAAAAGATTAAAGGACACATTTAGTTGAGAAAAGGAAAATTAAAAGGATATGTAATAGTATATAAAGTAATGAATACTAATGGCAAAGCCAATTGGGCACTCTACATATATTTCTAAAGACCATTTGCTAGTAACAGAAAAAATGTAATCCAATTATATCAGGAGGTAGACAAATATCACAAATAAAGGCTATATTAGTTCTTAACAGTGTCCTATGAAAAATTCATTGTAAAGTGTATTGTATTACCTAGGTAAATAAAATGACAGAATGAGATTAGCAGACATGGTTTAAAAATAATGGCCTATAGCTATATCTGAAGATGATATGCAGTGTACTAAATATTATGATCAGTTAGAAGTACATAATTTTTCCTTTGACTATTCCTATACTTTGCAGTATAGAGAAAGAAAAGAAAATGGAGAGAAACAAAGGTTGCTACTTTGCCCTGATGAGTGAAATGGATCTAATTATTTCCATCTACTGTTTCTGAAAAATACAACTTCAAAAACCTCATTTATCAATTCTTAATAAATAGACTTAAAATTAAGTATATGCCATTAAAAAGTCTAAAATTGATTAAATAATATCCACTATTTGACAGTAATTGTGCCAGATGCTGGAAATAAACTGATGAGCAGGAAAGACATTGTCCCTGACTTCATCCAGCCAACCCCACAGGCGATTACACTCCAGTGTGAGAAATGGTAAGACAGAAGTACATGCAAATATGATAACACAGGAACATACAGAAGAGACATATAACCAGATTTAGAGTATCAGGCAAAGCTTCCTAGAATACCTAATTCCTACCAAGAGGAGCTAAAAACTATTCAAGTGAAGGGCAGCAGGGCCAGGCTGTTCAACAGTCAATGACATGGTACATTCTTGCAAATGAAAGAGGTTCAGTACATTCAAACTGAAAATGAGAAGGGAAAAGAGGCTAGGGAGATAAACTAAGGTCTGGTCGTACATGCCACGATGAGGGTTTGAACTTCATCCTAAAAAAGATGAGAGACTCTTGAGTGGTAGAAATTTATCACTACATTTTCACTTTAGAAAGTGATCTGGCTGCAATGTGACTCACAGGCTGGGAATGGAGGATGAGGAGAAAGGCTGGGAGTCTGTACCGTTTTTCTGGTATAGATGATTATAGGTAAGGTATTGATGTTGAGAATGATAGAAAGAAACAAATTAGAGAAATGTTTAGTGGGTAGAAACACCAAGTGTCTGCCTGACTGGATGGGGGGCCCAGGGGAAGAAGAACAAACAACTCCCAGGTTCAAGTGTGGTACTATTAGCTGACAGAGGAAAGCCAAAGCAGAGGACACACTTGAGGCAGGAGAGTGGACAGAGATACACGCCGCTCGAGGCACCTACAAGCACTCCAAGTGAGACGTCAGTAGGCAGTTAGATATGGGTATTAGAAGCAAGGGAAGAGAGCTCCTTGAATATGAATATCCAGCCATATGATGTAGGGAGCCAGCATATGCCACCCCAGACTTCGCCACTTTGGCGTAAGGATTATTTTGAGCTGAAGACAACTGAGAAGAAGCAGATACAAGAAAAGCTCCTTGCCCTTTCCCGATTTGCCTAAAAGCAGAACATGTATTTCCAAAGGTGTCTCTCCTCCTCTGTCTACCAGGAAGGACAAAAGTTAATCACCAGAGACAACTTTAGACCCCATCAACCTGAAGGCAGCACCAGAGGAATTTACATAGCAAACTTTACTAACTAGCCTTTATCTACTATTAGTTTCTTCCCATATATATTTACTTTCCCACACCTTGCAGTCTTTGGAAGCTTAAAACTGCTTTCCTTTGTCCTGCCAGTTCTCCACAAATGCATTGTTATTTGTGATGATGTTATACAAGCCTGAGTTTTAAGACACTGCTTTGAGTTACTTATTCTTTCCTGGTTGTCTCCCATGTACACACAAGGTATACGTGTTAATAAACCTAAATTTGTTTTTCTCTTGTTTCTTATATTATATAAACTCCAGCTGAGAACTTAGAAGGGTAGAGGGAAAAATATTCTTCCTCTCCTATTGTATAAATCTGAACAGAGTATCTGAGCAAAAATGTGTGGAATGAGAAGAGAAAAGAGTGTAAAAAAGAGGCCTGAGAAATATCAACCATTACAGTATGTGGAGGAAAAAGAAGACTAAGAAAAAATAGCCAGACAGATAGAAAGAAAATTAGCAAAGTATGATGTTGATGTCATGGAGGCAGGAAAAAAAAAAAAAAAAAAAAGAGGGAGGTGGGAGCATCAACACTGCCCAAATTATAGAGAGATAAGTTACTGTCTCTCCATCAGAATGAGGCAGCTGTCTGTTCCATTTTGTTCATCACGAATATCCTCACTGCATAGAACTGAGCCAAAGAGAATAGGCGTCTATTTATGATTAAAGAATACATTCCTCATCATTGTTTAATGGTCTTTAACTCATTTGAAGTCCATATCTTATTTTACATTACTGATTTATGCCTTGAATCCTTACTATATAGTAGTGAAACTTTTACAAAGGAAAATGATGCATGCATTTGTTCAGAATTTGTTTCTAAAGAGAAAAAGAAAAACCTTCAAAAATCTGATGATATTAAAAGAAACACAAGATATGTTAGATATAACTGTATAATTTTTTAAAAAATGTGTACCTGAGATTGTGCTGTACTTAGGTATTGACAGTTTTATTGAAAAATTATCATGTATTAAAAATTCTCTACTATGCCAGATTATAAAGAGTATTTCAATTTAAAACTTGTTTTTCTGATTATGAGATTTTATTATAGTTGTACAATATCCACCACTATAATGTTGTATGAGGTACAAGTATGGTACCCCACTTCACTTCTCAGGTTCTGAGAAAACTCTGCTTTTATTAGAAAGAGCATACAAAAGAGAGTCAGTTTGATAAATCAGCATGTGAAAAGAGCCTGTAGGCAGAGAGAAGAGATTGAAAGAGAGCCTGTGTGGGTGGAGGAAAGGTAAACTAGGAAACAGTAGAAGATACTGAGTTGCTTTAAAGAGAATTGCTACTCCAGGCAAATTGACTTCGAGAGCTTATGAGACACCTAACATATGACTATACTCAATGTATGAAGTGGAATAAATGAGTTCAGATATGGCATTATGAATGACTTATATAGTGAACAGATCAGGGTACCAATTTAATCACTCTGTTTACTTATGGCCTTGGCATATTACTTAGCCTAGCTGAGTAATGTCTCTATCTACAAAGGTAGGATAAACTATATATTACATTGTTGCTGTAAGAATTACATAAAATAATATATTTATTATATATATTCACTTCACTAGCACATGTCTATACCTAGTAAAAACTAAATAATAATGAGAATGACAATGTCATTTTTCTCTGACCTGCTCAAAGATAATTTCACTACAATTAAGAGGATGAAAGTCATTCTAAAATATCCTTTATCTTGCCATGAATAGCTTTTGAAGCCTGGAAATAAAGACGTAGTATTGGATTTGGAGTGTGAATACTTAAGTTCAAGTCATAGCATGTGTCTTATTCGTACTTGAAGATGTCGTGGGCTGAAGTGTGCCTCCCTGCAAAATAATGTCATTATCCATTTATCCAAACCTGTAGAATGTACAACACCAAGAGCAAATTCTAATGTAAATTACAGACTTTGGGAGATAATGATGTATCAAAGTAGGTTCATCCCAGTGTGAACGAAAATACTGCAACCATATCAGTAAACAAAGAATGCTGAAACCAAGTCATCAGCAGCTGCCGCCACCCCCCAGTGAGGACAGCCCCTCTGCAGCCCAGCCTCTGCAGCCACTCACAATGGTGCACTCTGAGCGGACTCAGAATAATAAAGGACAAAATAATGGCCCTAGATAGCTAGATGATTGTCAAAGGAATGAATTCAATGAGCCCAAATGTTTGCTTCCTCCCATACATAGAAAAGCACTAAATTCTTTAACTTGAGATGCCTGGTTTTCTTTAGATAACAAGTAATCTTTTATTGTTCCAACTACCTGGTCTTTGTTGTAAAGCTCCTATACATCCTAGCTCCTCCCCTACTTCTTTGGAGCAGTCCCTCAGAGCCATCTGAGGGGCTGTCACCCCAGCTGGAGTACTCCTGCCAAATAAAACAACTCTGAACTTTTAGGCTGCGCATTTATTTCAGTCGACCCTGGTAACAAAGGTACCACCCTGGTGGGGGATGTTGATAATACAAGAGGATTTGCATGTGTGGGAGCAGGAGAGAATATAAGAAATCTGTCTTCTGCTCAATATTTCTGTGAACCTAAAGCTGCTCTAAAGAATAAAATTTATTAAAAACAAAACAAAAAAGCTAATAAAATATAGATAAATTAAAAGGGAGAAAGGTTACAGAGGTGAGCGGCTTATAATATGGAATAACCTAGTTTAGGAAAATCTTATGCTAGTTCTATATTTATTTACCACCATTTATTTACCACCATGTATGGAATGTTTAACATTATAGTTAACAGTTTAATAGTTATAATTACCTATGTTGTTAATGCTATCCACTATAATGAAAATATAGAAGAAGAATGTATTCCTTATGATTTCTAAAAGGGAAGTCAGTTCACTTTGAAATTAATAAAACTCTAAATGCACTATGATTGCAGAATAAAAGTAGTAAGTAAAGCTCGTTTTAAACAGAATAATTTGTTGTGCTAAGCTCTATATGTGTGTCAGGGCTTTCAATTTGCTTAGACCATACACACTGCTAAATACAACACTTAACATTTCTGAGTCGTTTTCACTTATAATTTTTTTCCTTAGAATGTGGCTTTATAATCATTTTTGATCCACATCTGCTGTTGAATTTTTTTAGTTTGCATTAGAACAAAACAAATTTCAATCTACTGAGTATCTCCACAGGAGACCTAAATTCTAGTCTCTGCTCTCTCATTATTAACTGTGACTGCAGTTATTATTATGCAAATTATAATTTTAAAGTGAGGAGTTCCTACTTGTGTACCTGGACAAAAGAACACTTATTATTCTTACAAAATTTCCTTTTCAAGCTGTCTTTGACAGTTGTCAAGCATGCAGATAATGGGTTCACAAAAGCATTCAAACTGGTGCCTAGGGTGGGTGGGTCCCTTATATCATAGTTACTTGCTTATGGGCACTTTCACTGTCACAGACTGAGGTACCTCTTACTGTGACTACTAAATGAATTTAAGAGTAACTAAAAGCTTAAAGGCCTAATCAGTATTACATGATATTATCTACATTCTTAATATCTCAGTAAACTAGTATACGAAGAATGTGAAATTCAGTGCAGATAAATATAAAGATGTATTTCTAAAGAATACAAGCAGAACGTAATAAATATCTAAACTAATTTAGTTCATGTCAGAAAGATCTGGGGATTGTCTACAAGCCCTACTGGTGCCAAGATTATAACGGGACTAGAAAGAGAATCTAATCGTAGTCCATACATAGAAGAAACATGTTATATAGCCAGGATTCAAATCAAGATTGATATGTATTTCATTCTATTTGTATCACTCAGACCATAGCACGACGAATCTGGGCAAGTCTTTCACCTCTTTTGGTCTCAGTTAAGTATGTAAAATACACATAATAAAAGCAGTTACCACATATAGTTGTTATAAGTGGACAGACATGAGAAGCACTTAGTTCTTGCATAGAATAGACACTAAAAAATGTTCATAAGAAATATATTATCCATTAGAATCATCATGGGGCTAGAAATTGATGGGACGGTGAGCAATTTTCCTGGTGCCCACTGCTGTCTCTGCCTTGTCACATTTCAGGAATGGAAAACAGGGAGAGTTTAAGACTCCAGTGAAAATACGCCTATAGGACACGCGTATATGTTTATGCTCGATCTGGTCTCCCAATATGAGCACTCAAAGGGCATCTGTTTTTAAAGGCTGCATCACTTTTCTTTAAATTGGCTTGGTTACGAACTGTTTTTCATCTCATTCTGTCTCAAGAGAAGACACTGGCTAGGTGATGTGATACAGCAGGTAGAATCTCCCTGAACCTCAGTCTGCCTTAAGGGGCTGAAATTCCTATAAGATTAATTACCCTGTTAGGTTTTTTTTTCCCTGTTAAAGTAAAAGAACTGTAGAAAGAATGATGGTAAAAGGGAGGTAGATAACATATTATCTGCCATTAATACATTAATGTAATTTTTAACCTAAAAAGTAACTCAGAACAGTTATTTATGGTTATGCATGCTATCATAAGAGTAGGAGATCAATTAATTTGTAAAATCAACATTTATTAATTGAATGTTCACTATATGCCAAGTACCCAATATATACCAGATTCTGTACAAGTTCCTAGAAGCCCTGAAGCAGGCAGTACAGGACAGATTGGAGCAGCATGAAAATACAATCTCCTAGAAATAGGTGGGTAAGATAAAAATCTAACATTAAAGATAGGAGACAACAAACTCTCACTCTGAGTAAATCATTCTTGTTGATCTGTATCACTTCATCACTTACATCTATCATTCCACAAAGGTCTTTATCATTCCATATTTTTTTTAACATAACACACATCCTTTTTCTGAGCATTATAAGGCACAACAGAGTCTTACTTCAGGTTCCAGAATGATTTTTTAAAACACCTAAAGTGAAGAGAGTCATTATTGGGTGCCTCCAAAAATAACTACTTTGAGTGATAAAAATATTTTTATGGAAACTGGTAACATCTCTTATATACATCTGCAGAAATAGAGATTTTATCGCATAACCCTCAGACAAAGCACTCATCATCTACTAGAAGACAAGAAAGTGGTGATTAGAGTAAATGGTGAAATTACTTTGGTTTACATCACTAATGCATGGAATTAACCATATTTGATGTTATTAGAGAGGAATAAGCCATCTCCCTAATCATAATCATCTTGATCCAATTCCATCCTTCAGAAATTTTAATTCATCTAACTTATAAGAAAATGTGTTAAACAAAGGCACTTCACAATATTAGTGCAATTTGCATCAAATGCACTAGAGAAAATTACCTAATACAATTTTCTAAGCCATTTAGTATCATGAACTTGGCACTGAAAGGAGAAAATTGCATTTTATGATTTGTAGGCTGTTGAAAATATCACACACCTGAATTCACACAATCTACATATTTTTATGCAGTTTCCTCAACAAAAAGCCAAGTCTTTAATAAGCCAGAACACTAACTTGAAGATTTTACTGCATTAAACTAAAACATAAAGATAAGACATCTAGCTCTATTTGAGAAACAAACAGTAACTATAAAAGTGCTATCATCATTTCTCTCCCTCCTTTGGAATAAAATTACAAGTCTCTTCTTGTCTCTATAGTTATTTTTTGTAAGACTTAAGGAATAAAAAGATTAAAAGGAGTACTGAAAAAAATATATGTGTATGTATTTTATCAATGTTCATCTCTACTCAATCAAAAGTTACTGAATAAAAGGACCAAAGAGAGAAGACCAATATATTAATAGAGAACATTAATTTCCCTTGAAAAAATACTTATACTTTCTTAGAAGGTTTGTGTCAGTATAAAACTAAATTATATAAACTAGACAGAGTTATTCATTTAGAAAATGGATCTTATAAAAAAGGCCTCTGGATTTGTAATTCCTTAGTCAGTTATCAGAGAGAGGGAGTCAAAAAAAAAATGAAGCACACAGTATTTGGAATTATGACAAAAAATGCAAGTTTTTCAGAATTTGTCTAATGAGTTCAACAGAGTAGCTATCATTTCTATCTTATCTTCATGTGGCACATAAAATAGTGGCAATAAAATACTGTAAAGAGAATTATTCCTGAGAGTCTTCTGTTGTCTTGGTACTGCAAACATGGCAGGGTCACATTTCAACTTAGACACCCAAAAACTGACTCATCTTGCCAAAGGGAATAGAATGTAAAACATCACTTTAACCTCAGCATCAGAAAGAGAAATAAGATGGCAGAAAAGACACAAGGGCAGACACAGATTTCTCAGGCAAGAGAAGGAGCTGCAGGGCCATGCAAACAGAACAAAAGGCATTCCTGAGGTTAACAACTAACACAGGCAGCAAAAATTCTGCGGGACATATTAGAGCACGGGAAGCAAAGACTCTGTAGAACTCAATTTATAAAGACTGTACTTAATGTGACCTCTGAGCAATTGCATTAGCAGGGACTGAGAATTTCTTGCAAATAGACTAAGGATCCTGAAATAAGAGATGTCAACACCAAGGAAGAAAGGCACAGAAACAAGAGCAAAGTGACATATACAAAAGAGGAATCTAGATTAAAGGGGAATGCAGGCTACTTCTGAAGCCAAACTAAGCCTTTCTTAGCAAGAAGTCCATGAGAACCCTACAGCATACTTTTAGAATGCTGCATATATCTGTGCCTGAGGTAGCTACAAGATAAAATCCATAATGTCATATGCACGGTCATTCCCTGGTAGAGGTTCTATTATATATTTATTTTTATATATATATGTATATGTGTGTATGTGTGTGTATATATATATATATATATATAAAATTAATTATAATCATTAATTAATGGACTGTATATATATGTATATAGTCTACATATATGTATAGTTCATTAATTCATGAACTTGAGAATTAAAACGCCAATCTGGAAAAATGATAATTAAAGATGTATGGATCATGTAACTCCTACCTGATTATAAGTCAAAATCCCAGAATGTGGGGAAAAAACCAGTAGGTGGCCTTCTAAGATGGCCCTAATGATCCCCATTTACCTGCATTTACAAACTTTTATGATCCCCTTCACTTGAGTGTGGGCTGGACGTGGAAAAGGAATATGACTTTTGAAAATAGGTTACATGAGTCTGTGACTTCTGTCTGTGGCTCTTCTTGTTCACTTCCTCTGAGCTGCCTTTGTTTGTGCTGCTCTACAGACAGACACACATGACAAGGAACTGAAGCCAGCCTCCAGCCCACAGCCAAGGAGAAACTGAGGCCTCAGTCCAAAAGTCCTTGAGAAAGTGAACTGTCCCAACGGGAGGAGGCATCATTCCCCAGTTGAGACACCTGGAGGTAGCCTTGCAAGACTCGGAGCCAGGGGACCCAGCAAAGCCTCCCCCAGATGCCTGAACCAAAGAAACTGTGAGATAATAAATGCTGCTATCAGTCATTACATGCTGGAGTCACCTGTTAAGCAACAACAGATAACTAATACAATATCACTCTTTAAAGAAATTTGTCTTAAGATTTACATCTTTTCAGTTTTGTCAAATAGTCACTAAAGTTAAAACAAATGCCTGAACAAGTAAAAAACTGTATCTTCATTACATCTAGATTTGGAATAAACTGTATTAAAGTTACTGAGCAATGAGCACCTGACTGCCATTAAAGGGTATCTTTTTTTTTTTTTTTTTTTTGCTATAAATTAATGTCACATTATCAGTAGTCATTTTACCAATGAGATTTTATTTTTTTCTCTCATATCTACTTAATAAGAATGAGAAGAGAGAAAATCATCTATTTTAAAGAAAAAATAATCTAGAAATTGAAATTAATATATGACTATTATTTAAGTATTACCGAAGAATAACAGTTCTCATACAGCAAGGAGTTAAACACACAAAATGAAACAATATGTTTAAAACAGCAGAGCCTGTTTTTTATATTATTTCATTCAAAATTTAATTAAATGTTTTTGAGAACAGAATAAACAATCAAAAATATATTTTACATCTAAATCCAGTACTTCAATTTTTACGTCTGGAGGAGGGCTGTGTCCTTACTGCCTAGTAACAGCTTACTGTGGAGGCCCCCGTGCGTGGAGCAGAAAGCATAAAGTGAGTGGAGGTGAGGCGTCCCTACCCTACCAGAAGAAGGCTTCCCTGGTGTTTCTATTCACTGAGGAAGCTGTTTCAAGCCCCCAGCCCTTCTACAAGCCTTGTTTTTTATTCAGCCTCTGAAATCTGCAAGAGCTATTGAGCCTCAACTGGCTTCTCCACTGACTTTAGAGTTTAACTGCTCTCAAGTGTGACCTCACTGACCTCTGTCCTAACTTCCGATTTCAGAACTTCAGTTATTCTGTGCTGATTACTGTATTTAACCTTCAACCCTCTGTTTCTAGACTAGAGTTGTGACTGACTCAGTTTCAGCTCCTGTCTGAGTTACCTTGTTTGTATCCTATGCCACCTGCAGTTCCTATTGCCCTTTTGATAAAAAGAGCAAAATATTTTAATGAGCATTTCACTGCTCAACAATAAATATTTAATACATACACTGGAAGGACCTACCTTATGCAAAGCGTTTTCAACTCCTATTCTAATTTCCTCGCCTCTTCTTTCTGCAGTAAACTTCAACTGATCAAAGTGACTTGTCCTCCATATTTCTCAATCCTTCCTACTCACCAGATAAATCTGAATGACAGGAAAATAATATTTAGACAGTGCTAAGTGGTGTGGAAAAGATCGGAAGGGATATTTCTCTGTATGTATATAGTTGCTTAGTTTTGACTTTTAAAAGCATATTAATGTTCTACATATCAAGAAGATACCACTTGCAAACAGAAACAAATGAACCTAACTCTATTTAAAATGAACAACACAGCCATACTAAAAGAGAAAAAAAGTATCCACTGTGTTTGAACATAGTACAAAGAAAATTCGGTACAAAGAAAAAGGAAACTACAAACTAATCTTGAACTCTTTCGGAAGGTTTGTTCGGCAGGTATGGGTACAGCAATTCTGAAACTATGCATGGTACAGTTGAGCAAATGCATAAATGTGCTAGTGTGGCCCTCAGAATGGAAGAAGTAAGTAATGAATGTGCAATGAAGAAAAACAAGGAAGAACTCTGTGGCATGTGACTGAAATCAGAGGCAAGTATGAACTTAAATAACTAACTAACACACACACACACTCTCTCCCCCTCTCCCTCTCTCCTGAAAGGGCTACAAACCACATCATAACAGCAATGAGCACATCTAGTACCCAGATACTGATTTCTAAACACCATAACTTACTAAAGGAAACTGGCTCCTTGGAAAAGTGGTTGAGTCCAGCACTTGACCAGGGAATGTACACAATGGTTCTGTGATATTTTCCTATACCAGAAATGAAATGCCCAGAAAGTGCGAAAATAAACGATGGGGGAAGGCATGGCAAAAGATCCTAGGAGCAGTTTGAAGGGGCTAGCACTGGCCAAATCTGAATGAGCATCAGAAATAATTTTTGAAGTAATGGGTTAGAATCAAGTGAATGTAATAGAGATCTATCAGTAATAACGATCATAAATACACAGGCAGATAAATTAACAAATAAAGAGGAATGGGGGGGTTCTTCTTTTACAATAAATAGTTTACTGATAAATATGGACTGAGTGTCAGAGTTAGAAAAATCCCTGTTTGGTAACCACTATAGTAAAAATTGGTTTGGGCAAGAATCATCAATTGATGCTAAATACAGGTAGAGAAAGGATGATGAGAAACAGAATATTTATTTAATCTCAAAGTATCTCCCTATACTACTTATTAATTATAAAAAAGAATCATAGTATCTATACAGTAGATAAAATGGACAAAACCTTAACCAAATGACCTTACCAATAAGGGACCAACAGGCACCCTGTGCCTCTAAATGTGATACCCTCAAGAATACACATATCACATACGTAGCGTTCCAACCATAAATGCATAATCTGAACCTCATCATGAAGAAACCCCAGAGAAACCAAAAATGAGAAAAAATCCCTCAACTTCTCAAAAAACATCACCATACTGAAAGACAAAGCCTATGTCAGTTTAAGGAAGACTGAAGACACATGACAACTAAATGCCAAGCACGATCTTGGATTGGATTCTGTAGCTCCCAAAAGTGGTATAAAGAAATGAATTTCTGGGATGATAGAATATATTTGAAATGTAATTAAAACAATTTAAATTACTTTTATAATTTTGTTACCAAAAACATTAGTATAGTATATTGAAAGTTTGACATAGTAATGCAGGGACCATAATTTCTTACTGATATTAGCTGTGGGTTAGTTTCGTTACTGTACACATGTGAAAATAAATGATAGCTTTCAACTGAATCTGATGGAAGAGGAAGTATCTTCTGCAACCTGTGTGTATGATGTTGCCCCCAAGTTATCACATGATTTTAACTGACCAAGATGTACACCTGTGTTCTCTTTAATTTCTGGACCTGACCATTTGCTCCACAATGGTGAGGCAAATTAAGAGAAATAATCCCTCAAACTGAGTTTGTGCACTGCTTAAATACAATGCTTCCTAAAGAATTTTAAGACTAGCATCAGATTGTTGCCCTTAATTATGTATTTTATTTCTAATCTTTTTGCATGTGTTTGCTTTTTTACACTCACCTGTCATCATTTTAGTTTTCATTCAATGCACATTTTCAGAATGGCCTAGGAGTCTAATGGCAGGAGGGCTTCTAGAGGGTATAATCTATTTTCTTGGGGGGGGGGGGGCGGTATTTAAGTTTGCATATTTGGTTTTCGAGGGGATACTGGGGATTGAACCCAGGACCTTGTGTATGCTAAGCAGGCGCTCTACCACTTGAGCTACACCCTCCCTACTCTAGAGGGTATATTATATAGCAAACACCTGCACTTTCAAGGCTCAGCCATTTGGTTATTCTTTTGATTTTTTCCATCAGACTGTTGCCTCTGCTAGTAACCACTGCTTGTTAGTCATTACTGTTATCCTGTATTTGGTAATTTTTTTTTCAAGTAATAGCTTGAAAATGTTTTTTTCTTACATGCAATAGTTGTTATTATATCTTGATTGAACATCTTGCATAACAGTTTCCAAAATCTTTTAAGTCAAGACAGAATTTCAAAATATGAAGCATATTATAAATTATATTTTATATGTTTACTTCTATTTGGAAATTAATCTTTGGATATTAACATAAAGGCAAATGTCATGCCTTGTTTGTGCTAATGATAATGTGCTTTGGAACTCTGCACGTTCCTATGACTACCAGTCAAGGCAAGTTCAAGGATGTCAAAAATGATTTTGAAGTAAGCAGTTGCCCATTCTACCTTCCAAAATCTGAAACCTGAAGTTGAAGCTGAATTGCAGGTTTTGGCTAGATATCAAAACAGAATCCAAACTTCCATTCATTTCTAGTTTGCATGAAAGTTTTCAGAAATATGCTTTAAACAAATGTGGGAAATGAGAAAGCGTAGTTATTGTTAGAGATAGTAATTGTTCATAAATTTTAACTACTGTTAATCAAATTCATATGTAAATAAATTTAAAATGAGTTCAATGATATTTTAACAAGTTTTATCCCTATGAGCGTTAAGTATTTGATCTTTAACACTATAAAAATCCTCAGGGTAATCTGTAGTTGTTAAGACAAAAGCCGAGTTTATCTCCCCTCTGCAGTGGTTTAATGAAAATGCCTCAGACATTTGCAGAGCCTAAGTACAATGTGAGATCTCAGTCTTCTGTATGTGGGTAATTTTTAATTTTCTTCTTTACTTTGAGTTTCTGAATTCCTTCTATTTCTATAATTCTGCCTAATTTCTATACCAAATTGCTTTCATAATTGGAAAAAACCCACCCACACATATTATATAAAAATATTTTGATGAAATAAAAAGTGTTCTATATATTTTGAAATAAAAACAGTAGCTAATATAATTGTTAAAATATGCTCTAGAACTCAAGCGCATACTCATTCACTCAAATTCACCCAAGTAATCACTACACCGATATTGGTAATCGCATCAGATACTTGAAGTTAAATAAAACATGAGATAGCGTTAAATCAGGATAGGAGAACCTGAAGAGGAAGGGAGGAAAAAGTCAGAGTGCTGTTGTGAAGGCTACATGGCAGAAACAAGGCTTTACTGTGTATTTATTAATACCATCAGGATTATTTTATAATCAAAATTTAAAGAAAAAGATTAAAATACAAATGAAAAGATCTAAACTTTCAGTTAACTGAAGTTTTTCTGCATTCTAATATTAGGAGAAAAAGGCAATTTAAAACAACTTTTAAGAATATATAAGTAAGTGATTAATTAATGTTTACAATGTCCTCAGTATCACCTGCATTCATTCATAGTCATTGTTTTCTTCATCTACCAGAAGCACAGATTAAGCAGAAGCTGTATGGCACCACAAGCCCAGCCAACTGTGTTTTAGCTTCAGCGCTAACAAGTGATGGGCAACAGACTCTGCCACCCCAAAATATGCCAGTTTGGCATAAGGATCATTTGAGGCCAAAGGCACTTGGGAAATAACAGATGCAAGAAGGGCACCCTGATCTCCTCTATTCTTCCTGAAAGCGAGAGATAAAGCTCCCAGGGAAAAAATGTCCTCCCTAAACCAGGAAGAAAAAAAAAACAAAACATTTTTGTCACAAAGATGCGGAGTTAAGGCCAAGAGAAAGCTGTATAAACAAATTTTGTTAAAATAGCCCTTCTTTAGTCTTCCCTGTATATTTGAGTTACTTTTTCACAATTATTGCTCTTAGTTCAACATAGTATAAAATCACTTAGGCCTAGCTGTTTTGGGGTCTTCATTTTCCTGTGCAGATTCCCACCTACATGTGAAAATATTAAATAAAATTTGTATACAATTCCTCTGTTAATCTGTCACATGTAAACTTAACTCTCGGGCCTAGCAAGAAATCCTAAGAGGATAAAGGAGAAGTTTTGCCTACCTTACAAAAGTAAAAAATATTTTGAACTTGTCAAACGTCTTTAACATCACTGGGCCTCATTTTTTCTCATCAACAAAAGAAGTTAGAATTAAACCAGCATTTCCCAAATTACTACAAATTTAGAGGCTGGTAACACAATTTATTCTATAGTTCTATGGGTCTGAAGTCCAACATAGATCTCCCTGAGCAAAAATTAAGGTGTCAGCATGGATGTGTTCATTTCTGGAGGCTCCAGGGAAAAATCTGTTTCCTTGTGTTTTCCAGCTTCTGCAAGCTGCCTGTATCCATCCCTTGGCTCATGCCCCACCTTCCTTCATCTTCAAAGCCATCAATGGCTTTTAAAAAGTCATTTGATTATTCTGGGTCTACACAGATAATACAGAATAATCTCCTCACCTCAAGGCCTTTAATTTAACCTTAATTAGGTTGCCATGTAAGGTAAAATACTTAACAATTTCTGGGGATTAGGACATGGACATGAGGGGCCACTGTTCTGCCTACACATAATATTTCATGTGACTACAGTTTAAGGACATGATTTCTGATTGCTGAGAACAAAAAATTATGCAGCCAAATAAGCTTGTGAAATCCTATATTAAAAGACGTCACTTTTGGGGAGTCAAAGTATAGATTATTACTTTAAGAACTCTAAAAGTCTTTAAAAATGTTTGTCTAATAATTATATATTTTCACACCTTTGGGAAGTTTTTCTCTTAACACTAGTTGTAAAATGCTTAAATAAAATATCTTAATTGTTTCAGCAAAAATAGTCTATGATATGTGAACTAAAAATAATCATGAATATTCAAACTCATGATCCAAAGGATGTTAAAAGTCCTCAAAAAAAAGGGGGGCATAACACATGTACAACTACAGGTATGTGCCCATTTTGTAAGAATCCTTTAGAATTACTGATTGAAAGACCATGGAAACATCATACATCTTGTTAGATTTATTTCTCAAGTTAGTCGTCAAAGAAAGGGAATTCAAAGCAAGCAATGTAACGTTACTTGGCAAGGCATTTCCTCAGTCTCTATTCTCTTAATAAGCTCAAAGTTGCTTAGTTAACTTGTCTAACAAGACAAGAACCTGAAAGGCAAGAGATTAGCCACTCCCTCAAAAGCCATTTTTATAAGCAAAACCTCAGACTCTTCTGGTATATGAATCAAACTCATCAGAAAAGCCACATCCTCATCTGTGCACCCATATCTCAGCCTTCAGTTTTCGTACATAATAAAAAGCCTCTGTAAACTTCTCTGTAATTTTCAATAGAGGTTAAAGTAAAAAACTGAAGTTTCTGAATCAGAAACTCTAATAATGAGAGCAGCCCTCCTTCCTATAGCAATACAAAATTGAACATGCCTATGTTAAGCACCTAACTATTTAGGTACTTGGTTCATAACTATGGCACAGTCATGGCCTCCACTGTCCAGGAACTAAAAATTAAACACCTAGGGAGACAGAAGTTGTTAAGATATAAGAATTTATAAGTTTCCTATTCATTTATCATCAAATGAACAATATCTCTGTAATCAAAGAAATAAAATACCCATCTGTTTCCAACCAAAAATTCAAGATTAAGTGAGAAAAGGAGAGAATATCTACAATAAATAATCACTATGTAACCTTCAAACTGCACCTGTCTTCTAGGCAAAAAAAGAAATCTACTTCTGCAAATAAATTGATAGTAATGATCATTAGTTATAGCTATGAAATGATATCCAACATTGATTTCTTATTCATAGAGAAGTACATTTCAATATACTCAAGAGTTTCATACTACACACATACTCACACATACACATAACACTCAGAAAATACAAAACATTGCCTGTGTGAGTTAAAGCATTATTTTCATGCACTATCTTAATCAGGAAAACAGAAAAAAATACCAACTAATATATTTTTTCTTTTAGGTATTAATATATGGCTCTTGAAAATTCAAAGTAAAATATTATAATTGGAGGCAAAATATGTTCAGTCCTCATCCTTTAAAAAAGATTTAATCCTAGGCTTTAAAATATGCCAAATAGGAGCTTGGCAGTAAATAAAATGTGTACCTTCTCCTTTCTCTGAAAGATTTTTGTGCTGCTAAATTTATTACTTCATTTTATGAGCTCCACTTTTACTTAAACTCTATTTTAAAGCAATCACAAGTTTAAGAAGGAATTAGAATTGACTATTTCTGGGAAAACTTCAAAATCATGGCTTTTTCATTTCCTAAGAGGGAGGCTGAGACTTAACTGTTCCTACCTTTATAGGAGAAAAAACCTTTTAATTTTCTTCAACACATTCATTTACTTGTATAGATCACTCTTTACACTTTCAAGTGCACCACACTAAGATGATCTATAGTCATTAAGCTCACGCTTTGGGGTTCAGTAATGGAGGTTGATTTTTTCTCATTTAATCAGATTTACACAATTTTGCAAACTAATTGGAGTAAACTACCTAATTAAAAAAATATATTTTATAATTTACCAAATCTCTTATTGAAACCACTATTCCCCATATGCCATTGTAGATTTATACATATGCAGCAAGCAAAATTGAGTATTATATGTGAATACTGTATTTAATCATCAATTATAAACCTACAGTCAGTTGGACTGGTCAAGTAGATATTGTGAAAGAAAGTTTGGACTGACTGCATATTTACTATCTTTATCACTATAGTAAGTTTATTAACTTTTTCAGTGGGTATTCAGTACATTAGAATAAACTACACAAATAGCTAAAGTCAAAATAGTACTGTTTCACATAGCAAATTATTACCCCATAAGAATTATGCAACTGTTCAGTAGTAGGCAAATGTAGACACTCATTACCTGCGCCTAGTCTGCAATCAAGTCACAAGATAGTACTCACTCACTCATTTTAGAGGACACCCTATCAGAATCTTCACAAGATATACACATGTAATGTAGATAGTACAAGCTATGATTACCTAAAATAATCACCGAGTTATCATTAATATAATCACCAGCACAGAACAAGCTATAAAGATTACCTGATAGACTATTACTTAGAATAGATATTGTGCACCTATCCACAGGTGAAATTTATAACATTCTACCTATTTACTTGACAGTTTAGGAAGGACCAATCACTGATAGTTTTCTACATAAGTAACTAGAAGCCATGATAAAAATTTCTGTCTTTCTCTGTGCATGTTCCTTTGTTTCTCTCTGTCTCTCTGTTTCTGTCTGTCTGTCTCTCTCATACACACACACACACATAAACAGTCATTTGAATTCCTTAAGAAATTCCATTTTAGATATTAATCAAGGGTAAGTGCTTCCAGGTAAGTACAAACTATCTTAGGTAACAAGGAGTCTATTAATAGAAACCTGCTTATACTAGGTAAATATTTAAGTATAAGAAAACGATAATTTGATGGGGATTGAGTCAGTTAACAGATACTTTATTCTCACTACTTCTTCAGATATGTTGATGAATGGGTCCAATTCATTATGTGAAAAATTACTGGACTTTCATGGAGATACGATTATTTCAAACAAACATCAAAGATCCTTTTCATGCCTATGTTGTAAAGATACGCTTTTCTTAGCATTTTCCTCTGAGTAAATATCATTGTCATTTTTATTTTTTGTGTGCATTTGCTATTATCTTTAGCACTTTTGCTTTATTGGGATATAACTGTCATATAAATTGGGTAACTGTAAATGTACAACACGTTGACTTGGTACAATTATACATTTCAAAATAATTACCACCATACTGTTTACTAACACCCCCATCAAGTCATAATTACCATTTCTTTTCGGTGGTGAGAGCATTTAAGATCTATTCTCAGCAACTTGCATGTTTATAATAGAGTATTATTAACTACAATCACCATGCTATACATTAGATCCCCATAACATCTTTGTCTTAATACTAGAAGTTGTGCCCTTTGATGGATAATTCCTCCATTTTCCCTACCCTCCAGTTCCAGCAAAGAGCAAAAGCTTTCACCCTTTCACCAATGAGCCTGATGTTAACTATCAGCTTGTCACATATGGCCTTTAGTATGTAGCAGGATGTTCCTTCCAATTCGAATTTTTTGGGCATTTCTATCATGACAGGATGTTTTATTTTGTCAAATGCTTTTTTTTTTCATATCAGAAGAAATGCAATTATAAGCTGTTTTGATTAAAAATTGCTAATGATTAAAAGTTAAGCTTCTCTCATTCTTCATTTTATTTTGTTATTTTGGGTATGATTGCAATGGTGGTTAATTTTTTACTTTTATACTCTGTAGCTCTGCTATCCAACAGAACAGACACTAGCCATATGTAGCTATTTGTTTAAAATTAAATAAAATTCATTTCCTCGGTGGTCACCCTATCTACACTTTAATTGCTCAATTAACAGATATTATGGAACATTTTCATTATCTAAGAGAATTCTTTTGAGCAGAGCTGCTCTAGAAGTACAACAAAGAGTGAAAAGATCATGAGGTTGGGCAATCAGCATTCCTCAGGGCTTTAGCCAACATTCAAACCCAGGCCTGTCTCCAGAGTCTGCATTTCCCACTGCAGCAGGTATTTGGCAACCAGTATTACCAACTGGCCAAAGATACTCTGGTCAACAATACCATTTCAGCAAAATTTATGCATATGTAACAGCCACTAACAGTTATATACAATTTTGACACAACTCACTGTTACAGATAACACTATAGGAAAATTTTAAAAGAAAATCAGGGAAAAGAAACATAGATTAATTTATACTTAACTAATAAAAATGATAGTTCCATGTGTCTGGATTCAACCTACTTTCAAAAATAATTTGGAATTAATTATACTATGAAATCTAAATATCTAGCATCTTATCAAAATATTGGAACTTAACTCATCAATTGTTTTTTAAATTTAATTTTGTAGTTCATTAAGTGAAAAATGATTATTGTAACATTATGAAAGAAATGTTTCCAAAGAAAGGGGGTTATCATAGTCAATTTGGACTGCTATAACAAAAATATCGTATTTTGGGTTGCTTAAACAACAAATATTAATTTCTCATAGTTCTGGAGGCTAGGAAGTCTAAGATCAAGGTGCTGGCCTCTTGGTTCCAGGTAAGAGTCCTCCTCCTGTTTCTCAGAGGGACATCTTGCTGCATCCTCACATCCTCTTCTGAAAAGGGCACTGATCCCATCTGTAATGGGTCTACTCTCATTACCTAGTTACCTCCCAAAGTTCGTATCTCCAAATACCACCAAATTAGGGATTAGGGTTTGAACATACGAATATTATGAGGATACAAACATTGTTTATAGCAAGAAAGGACAACTGTGTGCCCTGAAACCAGATCCTTGCAATTCTTTTAAAAATAGTTCCAATGTGCTTTAAAAAAAAAAAATCAGAAATGGGATTATTTTCTAAAATGGGAAGATTCTGAAGAAGCCAGAGTTCTAAAAATTTGTACTGTAGTTGATCTGATCTGAAATTCTTCACATAATCTTTCCAGCCCAGCCATGAGTCCCTGTTCCCTAGATCTAGCTACACTAGGAATCTTTTGTTGACCTAAAATAAACAGACCTCTAGATATTTCTCAAGCAAAGATGGGTTTACTTGGGATCAGAAGAGAATTAAAATTCAGTGTCTGTAATCATGGTAAGCCACATGCAAGAATCCACACAGCAAGGGAAGGAGAACACTTTAATAAAAAGGAAAAGGAAGTTGGGAGGGCTACAGTAAACAAAGAATCCGTGGCTTTCCATTGGCTGAGCCCTCACCAGGAAAGATGAATCTTCCTTCTCTCTGTTGGGCTCTGCTATGTTGCAAGGTATGAGAGTTCCCCCTTCTAGTCTCCCAACTCTATTTAATTGAGGTTTGTGTTTACTAATTTTTTTACATTTTCCCCTTTTAATCAAGATCTTTCTCTGAAAGCATCACTGATCAAGAGTCAGATTTTTTAATTTCAGTGGCTTTTTTTCCCTCAATGGCAGGAAGTATCTTTCCTGGGTGTAGTGTCTCACATCAGAGGAAAAGTACACAGATTGAAAACCTGTTAAGGTCACATTTGGGTAACAAGGAGGGGTAGGAGGGAGAATTCTCAGGCATGTTTTATATAAAGTCCATATGTTATCAAGATAATAGTCATTACAGATCATCTGAAGCATTATGTCATCATCCAAGGTTTGGAGACAAACTGCCAATAGGCCTGGTCCAGGTATCTTGGGAAAGCTGTCTCATCAGATATCATCTGCTTCAATTCTGGAAAATGTTTACTTTCATGTCACCAGATGATGTGTAGTTCCAGTCAGGGTTTGGTGTGTTCTATAGGTGTGTCATGTAAATCCAAGAGTCTAGTTCCTGAAGTTTGGCAGCAAAAGTTTTGGTTAGTGGTACCTGATAAGGACCTCTCCAGTGAGACTGAAAACAGTTCTTCTGGAGGTGTCTTTTCCAACACACACAAGTCTCCAGATTGTAAGATGTGATGCTTAAGGTCTTCTTCTCCCAAGGGTGCACTCTGAAAAGATTGCTCTACCAAAGCATGATTATTTTTAACAGAAGCAATTGGGCTCTTGCAATATTGGAGTATCTCTCCGTCTTTTAGTTGTAAATCAAAGGAAGCAGAAGCCACATACATTAAGCATCCTGTGACTATTTCAAAGAGTCAAAGTTTATGAGCTCCAAAAAGAATGGGTCTCAGATTTAGAAGGACCAATGACAATGCTTTTGGCCAAGGTACTTGGAGGAATTCTACAGATTTTGCCAACTGAGTCTTTTTTTTTTAATTGAAGTATAGTCAGTTATAATGTGTCAATTTCTGTACAGCATAATGTCCCAGTCATGCATATATATATACATATATTCACTTCCATGTTCTTTTTCATTAAAGGTTATTACAAGATATTGAATACAGTCCAGTGTGCTCTACAGAAGAAATTTGTTTTTTTTAAATCCACTTTTATATATAGTGGTTAACATTGGCAAATCTCAAACTCCCAGCTTTTTCCCTTCCCATAAGTGCATTTGACTAAACCAGAGGATTGAAGGTCTGATAAGCACAATGAAAGTGGTGTAAAACCAGCCAAACAGCACAGACCTGCTGAAACACCTGAAGGCTATCATTTTGACTACAGACCAAAGGCTTAACATATGTGCAGAGGTGAGAAATAGGAATTTTAGTTTCCAGTAGAATTGGGTTGTTATTTGGTCAAAACCAAGGCTTTCTCTTTTTATCAAACCAATTGTTGAATTTCCAATCTTGTTTCACCTTTTCTGAGGTCAACTGTTAGGCTTCTCTAGAGAGCTTTTCTAAATTATCATTTGTATCCTTTGTATCACGACAAAGGTTTGGCTGCTGTTGTCCCTTTACAAGCAACATTCCTTTTTGACATGTCAGCAAGGTTATTTCCCCTAGCTTCCAGAGAGTCAAATTTACAATGCCCCAGAATCTTAATAATAGCAAAATTGACAGGCAAAAAAAGTATTGCATCCAATAATTCCTGCACATAGGGGCCATTTAAAATTTTATTTCCACTGGAAGTAGGGAAGCCATGTTGCTTCCACAGCATTCCAAAATCATGAACATCAGCCACTGTGAAAGCACATCTACTATCAGTATAAATCATGGCAGTTCTGTCCTTGGCTAAAGTACAAGCCCATGTCAGAGAGTAAAATTCAGCCTGTTAGGCTGAAGTAGCCATAAGTAAAGATGCTGCCTCAATGACATCAAAAGGGGTTGTAACAGCATACCCAGCACAATATTTGCCATTGTCATCTTTTAAATAAAAATCATCAATGAACCATGAGAAGTTAACGTTAACCAGTGGAATTTCTTGCAGATCATTATGAGAAGTCAGGAGATGGTCCATCAGTGTTAGAGAGTTGTGAGGGACTTCACTGATGATGGAGGGGAAAACAGGATTAAGGTTCTTATAATGTAAGAGATTAAGGTTCTTACAATGTAAGAGAGTTATGCGAGGAGCAGTTAACAAAAGGACTTATAAGAGATAAGGCAGCGTCTGAGAAATGTTGAGTGCGATGAGAATTGAGGAGAGCTTCTATTCCATGAGGTACCAAAACTGTTAAAAGGCATCCCACAGTGACTTTTTTTTTTTTTTTTTTTTTTTGGTGACTTTAACTGTAAAGGCAGTGGCCATAATGGCTGTAGGCAAGGGCATATCCCGACAGCAAAGGGTCCAGGTGCTGTCTATAATACCGTATGGGTTGATGGTGCCTCCTGTTTTGGGGTTAGTACCCCAAGGGCATTCTCCTTCTCTTTCTTTTCATATAAAAAAAAGAAAACAGAATCTGATCATTGGGATGCCCAAAGGCAGATGGGTTTATCAAACTCTCCTTTAAGGTCTCAAAGGTTATGTTGTCTGGTTCCTCCCATAAAATGAGGTCAGGGTTGTTATTTATGAGTAAAACATAAAGAGGTTTGTCATTAGAAAGAAATTTGGAATCCAATTTTGGTAATAACAAACTAGCCTGAGAAAACTTTGTAAGTTGGTACTTAGTTTTGGGTTTTGGGAAACTTGGGACACCATGAAATCTACCTGGATCCAGGTGTAGCCCTTGATCTGATATCAGATGCCCTAAATATCAAACCTGGGTTTAGGAAAACTGCTATTTTTCTTTGGTACCTTATTTCCTTTGAGGCTAAAAACTTTAGCAAGTGGATGCTGTCTTCCTGTGAGGTGGCTGAAGGAGGAGAGTAAAGAAGCAAATTGTCCACATATTGCAACAAAGCAGAACCTCTCAGGAACTTTATATCATCCAGATCAACCTTCAGGATTTGCAAAAAATAAGGACTTTCAGTAAAATCCTGATTCATTATTGTCCAGGGGAACTGTTTTCCTTCCCAAGCCAAAGCAAAAAGGTACTGACTAGTTTCATCAAGTGGAATAGTAAAGAATGCACTACATAAATCAATTACAGTAAGGAACTTACTTTCAGTGGGAATGAACGTTTAGTAACGTATGAGAGTTAGAACAACAAAGTGTTCAGGGATAACAAGGTTGTTTATTGCTCAGATGTCCTGCACAAACCTCCACCTTTGGCCCTTAGATAAAACAGGGGTGTTGCAGGGACTGGTACAAGGGGTAAGGAGGCCCTGAGCCCTGTAATCTTCTATGATGGGCTTTATGCCTTGAAATGCTTCATTACTTATAGAGTATTGATTAATTTTGAGAGGAGGTTTTGAGAAGTCTATTTGAATTTTGATGGGAGATGTGGTATGAATTTTGCTAACATCATTTGCAGATTCTGCCCGTAAGGAAAACGGTCGCTGATTCAATAGGGACAAATGATCAGTGCTTCCAGAATCTGCTCTAGAACCATCAGAAACAGAACAAGTAAATTCATTTAATTCACTTAGTGTGCTACTTTGACGACTACTGTCAAATTCTAGAATTATCTCCCCTTTTTGGGAGAAATTCTGGCATGACAGTTCTCCAAGAAGCCTTAATATAATAAACAGGTAGGGGTGGAGGAATGAAAGAGAACAGGGTGTGTGTCTCTTTAAGGGCCTAAACAAAAGGGAACAGCTCAGAGACAGGAACCTCTTAAGGTTCATTAGAGCTCCCCACTATTTGAACTGTTTTAGTAGTACAAGGCGGTGGCTGTTTTACAGTAGTGGGGTTGAGCACGCAAAGTATGGCCCCCATGTCGGTTAGAACTGGAAGAGATTCATCCTTAATCTGGAGAAATGTTTTACCAAACTGATTAAGATGGAGGATTGGGAAGAGTCCCTGTAGTTCCTCAGAGTCCTGCCATTGAGAATTAGAAGCTGGAAAGGCTGGTCAGAGGTCTGAAGGCACCTAAAGCACTTACATTTGCAACAATCTCTTTTCTAATGTCCTGGCTGTTCGCAATACTAGCAGAAACTAGAAGAGTTTTGGTTTTGTTTCGGAGCCTTCATTTGCTGAGGTTGAAGTTTAAGAATTCTGGCGGTCTTGCTTTGAGGTGCGTCACCCGCAGAGCAAGAGCGCTGGTTTGCCACATTCACAAAATCTGGAGTAGACATAGTTTCCCATTCCATCCTGGCCCTTTTTACTAGAAGGGAAAGTCTTGGTTCAGCCTGTTAATAAACGGAGTTAAAAGCTACCCGAGTGAAATGAATACCTGAGGAAGACTAGAATTTTCTTTAAAAATAATCTGAAGTTGATTATACTAATCAGGAACAGGCTCATCAGATTTTTGTGTACAAGCCTGAATTTTGTTCCCATCAACAGGCTTTGGAAAGTTCTAGGAATTGCTCAATGAAATCCCCTAATAATGGATTTAGCCTGATAATATAATAGCTTAGTAAGCTAATCTCTTGGTTGTAATTCTAATAACCTTTCAGGATTTTCCCAATTAGCAGTTTTCATCCAATACTGGTCCTGGTCTTTGCCGAATGGCATATGAATTGTCTAAGCAGAGAACCGAGGTTGGTGAGTTTAAATGACTATATTAAATTTCTTAGCAAATCTGAGGACTTTCAATTACTTTGGGAAAATCTTTGACTACAGCTCGCAGTTCAGCTTTAGTCCAGGGAGCATAAGAAATTAAAGGTTTAGCTTCTGGATCCTCAGAAAATTTAATTTTAAAGGGAAGGTTTCTGACAAGTTCAGAGGAAAATGAAGTGGGGAGAGTTTTATGGGCAAGCGATTAGTATGGGAAAACTGCAGAGGCAGAGGCGGCACAGAGGGAAACAGGAAGATGGAGCTAGAGGTGAAGTCTGATGGCAAGAAGCCAAGGAAGAAGAGCCTGAGGCTTTGGGATTCATTTTATCTTTCGTTAATCCTCTGTTTGCCTCAGTTAAACTTAAAACTTTATTTTGCAGGGAAGCAATTTTAGACTCCTAATAACACTGGGAAGCCTCAAAATACCTATTCAAATAAGCATTCCACTCAGTTTGGGAATTTTTGAGCTATTGTAGCCCAATTCAATTACAAGGAAATTAAATTTGGGGATTTCAAAAGTTCCCTATAATGGCCACTGATGTTCTCAGTTGCCTTTGGTCAGGTCGGTCCATGCACATGAGGAAGGACCATGGTTTTTAAACATAAAATCAGAGCTGAAGTCTCTGTGGGTGGGGGAGTGCCCTCAAAATACTTTGATAACCAGGATTCAATTTGTCAGAGGTTTTCCCTCTAATGTAAAGAACAATTTTCAAACAGCTCACCCAGCTTACAGCACACATGGCTCGTCTCAAAAAGCCTGTGCACTAATCCCAGCCAGTCCCAAGGAGACGGCTTGGTCCCAGAAGAGCCAGGCTGAAGGCTCTTTTCGCCAGTCTCCAGAGGACAGCCCCTTCCAAAGGAACAGGTCAGAGACTGGAAAACTGGCACAGTTTCATTTGAAGCAGCCCCTTCCTGAAGGAATTGCGCCAAAGGCATTTTCAGCCAGCTTTGGTTCGGTCTGATCTCAAGATCAGACCAAAGTGCCAAACAAGTACCTATAAACAGAACAGGACCTTAACCAGAACGATGAAAACTTTAAAAAAGTCTTGAATAAAGCCTGAAGAGCTTCAAACACAGAGAGTGTATGAGCTCGAATCCAGGCTTAACTGTGGGTATGCACCTGTTTTCTTACCAGCACTGAAATCGTCAGGAACCTCCTCTGGTCCCAATATGGGACACCAAAATGTTGATCTGAAATAGACTGCCAGATATTTCTCTAGCAAAGATGAGTCCACTGGGGATCAGCAGAGAATTGCAGTTTGGGAGTCTACAACCATGGTGAGCCAGGTGCAAGTCACAGCAAGCAAGGGAAGGAGAATGCTTTCATAGAGGGAAAAGGAAGTGGGGAAGGCTAAACAGAGTCCATGGCTTTCACTGGCTGAGTACCTGCCAGGAAAGAGGAATCTTTCTTCCTCCTGTTGGGCTCTGCTATGTTGCAGGGGGTGAGACCTCCCCCTTCTGGTCACCCAGCTCTATTTACTTGAGATTTCTGCGGTTTTGTTTTTGTTTTTGTTTTAATACTTTCCAGATACCATAATGGGAAAATAATTGTACCATTTATTGATTTTTTTTTGACCTTATTATTTGATAATTAACTGTTTTAAGTAGAAATTTAGACCATAAAGTGATTTTCCTTTTATCTAGGATCTGTAAGCTATAATCAACACTGGCTCTGGGAACCACAGCCTCTGTCCCAACCTCATCTCTTATTTCTGCCCTACAAGTCTCCCTCATTGTGTAAGAAGTCAGGCATTGACTTTAGAACCCACAATTACTCCAAATGTTTTCCTAAATCACAGACTACTAAGACCTGTAGAATGTGCCTATACCTACTCAGTGCATTTGTCAAGTTGCAAGTTAAGTCCATTTTAGTGGGTTAGAAAATCAATTTAGTAGATAGGTAAGCCTGAAAAATAGTGAGTATCAGAATGTAATATGTAAAAATTTTTAGTTACAAATTTCATGGCAAATAATAGTGAATTAAGACAAAAATGAGCAAATCCAGTAACTAATAGAGGATATTGTTTTATTATTACAATGAAAATTCACTTGCTTATACTATATAATGTTTCTCTTGAATCATCTACTTATACTCATCATTGTCTTTTATTCTGTCATTATGTTCTTATCAACCATCAATAGGTCAATTTCTCTAACAAGAATTTAATTTCTTATAATTTCTCAAAAAAGAATGTTTTTCATATATTACAGGGGGGAAAAAGACTAAATCAAAACACAGTATTGGTAACTGAGTAAAAGGTATAGTCTAGAATGATAAATTGATTGGTGGCACAATTATACCTTTAACTGTTTTATTTACTGAATGCATCCAAATGCCAGGAATAATCCTAAAAGCTATATGAATATAAAATTTAGGTTACCTGGATAACCAGCAAGGTCTGTATTATTTACACTGCAAGATGGAGATAAATGATGTCAGGGCTGTGTGAACTGCTGTCATAAACTCAGAGAAGAGAATGTCCACAAAGTGACAAATATTATCAAGAATCTGACAGTCTCCTGATGTTTCTGAGACACTATAGTATGCTTATCAATGATACATACCCAGGGATATATTTTTTGCATAAACACACAATCCTTAACAATACTGATGAAAATTCCCTTACTTTATTACTCTAATGCTACTTTTTAAACCTTCATCATTTGCCAACTTATAAACAAACATAGATTTGATGATCTAGGCTGTCATGGTTTCTAGCCAAGGCTACAATTTCTTCCATTAGACGAATTTCTCCTACCAGAAGAAAAGATTTAATGTCCTGATTGCCAGTTTCACAGTGGCCACCTATTTCAGCTCCACCCCATTACCAGCTACAAAAACTTCCAAAGCAGCAATATAAAGAGGTCTATCTAGGATCACTCAGAACAAGATGAAGGAATAGTAACTGTATATTATTGATCACTTGGCAAGTCCTTTGTAATGTTGGAATAAAGTGCCGAACTACTCTAGTCATAAGGCAGGTATTAACAAAGATTAAGTTGCCAGAAACTCCTTTTAAAAATAACAACACTGAGCCTTCATTTTACAAATTTGGGGAACGTTTTCCTTAAGCAAAACAAACAAGTAAATTTTTTTAAAATGGGCAAAATTTTGCTTAGGAGTTAACCAAGAGCTCCTGTTTTCATATGAACTAACTAATAGGGAATAATTTTAGGACAATCGCTGGCTCTTATACCCAACTTCAGAGCGTGAGAAGAATTATCCCCAGTGCAATAATCCATCCAGGACTATTCAGCTAGGGGGAAAGAAACAAGACATGATGTGTTCTAGCCAGATGGATTAGAGGAGCAAAATCTAAAACACAGTCTCTTAATATCAGGAAAAAAATCAAAGATACCTGCTCTCACCTCTTCTATTTAACATTTTACTGGAAGTTCTACCTAGTGCAATAAGGCCAGAAAAAGGAATAAGCTGCATCCATATGGAAAGGAAGTAAAACTTTCTTAATTCACAGAAGGCATTATCATGTATGTAGAAAATCCTGTGATATTTATAAGAAAAGCTATTGGCACTGACAATTGATTTGAGTAGAATTGCAGGATACAAGATCAATACATAAAAATCAATTGCCTTTCTACATATGAGCAATAAACAATAAGAAATTAAAGTTTTAAAAAATGCCACAGTATTTACAATAGCATCAAAATATGAAATACTTAGGAAGACCTATGACAAAAGATGTGCAGTAACTACAGACTAAAATGTGTCATAAAGTATTATTAAGAGGAATTAAAGAAAACTTAAATAGTGTAGAGTCACATCATGTTCATTAGTTATAAGAGTCAATATTGTTAAGGTGGCAATTCTTCTCCAATATAACTACACATTTAACACAATCTCATTTTTAAAAAGCAGGTTTTTTTTAAAAAATGGAAATTGAGAAATTGATTTTAAAATTTACATGGAATACAGAGAATTTGATGCTAAAAAACTTTGAGAAAGAAAAAAATTTGGAGAACTACTTAATTCACAATTTACTATAAAGCTACATTAATTAGAACAGTGTGTAGCACTGGCTACACGTAGTCAAATAGATCAAAAAGAATGGAATAGAAAGAATAGCTACAGTAAGTCTAGAAATAGACTCACAAGTGATATTATCAACGGTGAAAAGACAATTCAGTAGACAAAGGACAGTCTGTCAATGCTTGATGCTAGAACAATTGGATATTCATATGCAATAAAATAAACTTCAGCTCAAAGCTCACATTATATAAAAAAAGCTACAAAACTTTTAGAAGATATTAGAGAACTGTGTCCATGGATTAAGCAAAAACTTCTTAGATATGATGCCAAAAGTACAATATGTAAAACAAATATTGATAAATTAGACATCAACATAATTAAGAACTTCTTTTTGAATGAATTATTAAGAAATTAAAAAGATAAACCATAGACTCTAAAAAAAATCACAAAACATATCTGATATCCACCCAGAATATATAAGAAATTCTCAAAACTCAGTAATAGAAGTCTCTTTGTACCTGTGGGTCTGAGACTGTCCTTTCTCAACCATTGACACCATAGCATCAGAACCAGCTAGAAGAAACCAACCACAACACAGATTGGATCAGGAAGCCCTTTTGTTGTCAAAAGGCCGAGACACCTCCCTCCCTCTAAGAGACAGGACAGCCAGTAAACACCATCAAAGAGTCTACTAATTAGAGCTCTACTAATATTAAGTGACCAGAAATGCTCTCTTTCACCACCAGGCCTGAGATTCATCTCCCCCAGAAAGAAATACCAAAGTAGCTGGGTTACCACTGGCAAGAGGGATCTAGCCACTAAACAGCCCAGCCAAGAAAGCCATTTGACCCTGTAAGTCTGAGACTCTCTTTCTAGCACACAGGAAATTAGTATTTCCTGAAAATACTAAGGGGGCCAAGGGGCATTGGTAGGGAAGGTCTTATCACAAGTACTCAAACTGGAAAGTGTTATGAATAGCTCATAGACAGGGTAATCCTGAGCCAACAAAAGAGCCTCTTTATTTCCATATATCTAAGACCCACCCTCCGTGCCCCTGAGAGGAAACTATGGCCCAATCTACCAAACACCTTGTGCCTCCTCAGGTAGCATAAGAAGGGCCCAAGAGGAGCACCAGTGGTGCTGGATAAACAAAAAAGATCACTGTAAAGCTGTAAAGTCTCTAAAAATTAAACTCTCTTTACAACCATAACCCTAAAAAATTAGTCAGAAACGGTCAGCTGAATCTAAACAAGGTGACTGCCTGCTAAAATAGGACCTAGACAAAATAGAAAAATATGAAAATAAATAAACTGGGACATACAATAAAAAGTCATCCATCATACCAGAAACAAAGTTAATCACAATCTTAAAGAGAAATGATTGATGCTAAAGTGAGATGAATTAGATGTTGGAATTATTTGACAAGAATTTTAAGGAAGCCCTCATGAATGTTATCTAACAATCAATCACAAATTCCCTTAAAACAAATAAAAATAGGAAACCTCTGAAAATAAATTATTAAAAACGAGCAAATGGAAATTATAGAACTTCTATACAATTGAAAAATTCAGGAACAAAGCATTCACTGAATGGACTTAATAGTAGAGTGGAGATGATATAGGACTGAATCAGTGAAACTGAGGACAAATCAGTAGAATTCATCTAATTCAAGCAATAGGGAAAATATATAAAAAAAACATGAACAGAGCCTCAGGGGCTTAAGGGACCTGAGAGACAATATAAAATGACCCAATATTCATATCATCTGAGTCCCATAAGGAAAACAGAAAAAAAAAATCATGCTAAAGGTATATCCCAAGAAATAATGGATGAAATTCCTTGATGAAAGACAAACCTGTGTATTAAGAAGCAAAACACTCCAAACCTGATAAACTCAAAGAAATCGTGACAAGGCATACCATAATTAAACCTCTAAAAACTAAAGAAAAAAAAATCTTGAAAGCAGCTAGAGAGAAATGACATTAAAAGGGGAACACCAATTTGAATAACAGCAGATTTCTCATAGAAAAATCATGGAAACCAGAAACAAGTGGCACAGTGTTTTCAAGTGCTAAAAGAAAAGAACTGTCAACATGAATTTTATACCTGGAAAAACTAGCATTCAGGAATGAAAGGGAAATAATGACATTTTCAGATGGAGGAAAACTAAAAGAATTTGTTGGTAACCAACTTACACTTAAATATCAGGTAAAGGAAGTTATGCAATAAAAGGAAAGAACTTGGAGCATCAGCAAGGAAAAAGAAACCACAGAAACTGCAGAAATATGGATACATACAATAGACTTCCTTTTCTGATGGGTTTCTTAAATTACATTTGATGATTAAAACAAAAATTACACCAGACAGTATACAGATTTTGTACCCCTCTTATGTATGGGCCATATCAATGTGGCCATATAGATAATGTTTATTTTGTCTTTGCTAGTAAAACACAGGTCTCTAGAGAACTGGGTCCATAATTCATTCATCCATCATATCACTGAAGTATCTTTGAGAATTATTAGGTCTTACTATTCAACAAATATTTATTAAGTGGATGAGTAAAATGAAGAATAAAATATATATTTATCATTACCTTCTCTCTTCATCTAAACATTAGGGAAATACTTCAAATATTAAAATGATTATGAAAAGCATTAAGAAAAAGTAATTTGCTGAGAAGTACTACCCTCTATAATTAGATGCCAAATTAATTAGTCACTATTTTTCATCAACATGTTCTCTGTATTATACTATTTTTAAGACAACATGTAACAATATTTAATGGATAGATGGCTTTATAACTTCTTGGGAACTGAAGAAGTACCAAGAGGATATTAAACAAATTATAAAAATATTCAAATTTTCAAACTAATAAGAATCTTTAATTTATTGTATATGAACCCTTCTTCCCTAGCCAATTTCAACAACATAGGTAACATTATGAATTAATGTGGGTAACACGACTTAGTACACAAGTCCTATGGCCTTATTTTTAACTTATAGTGTTTTTGATGGAGGTTAGTGGCCCAAGTTTCTATTCTGAGTCCGGAGAAGATGGGAGGCATTTTCTAGAATAGTCTTTGTAGCCCTAGAAAGTCATAGGTTTCTGTTTCATACTTCAGACATCTAACCTAAGCCCCAACCTCTATTCCTATATCTCTAGCCCTGTCACATCACAGAATATGAAATGTAGTAGGTGCTCATTTTCTAAAAGAATCTCTTCAGGATGTTGAAAAATTACATATTAAGACTTATCCTGACACTCCTTGATATGGAATGAATTTCCAACAGCTGTGTGCATCAGTAAATTTATAGGAATACCCAAAAGTAAAGAAAAATTAATTTCATACTCCCATTCACCTTTGAGCAGTTTTAATCATGGTTGTGATGCTCAGAGGAGATGATCCTGAGATCGCTCTCTCAAGTCAAGTAATCAAATGCATGGTATCATTAACAGTAATATGATGTAAAAGGGATGTAAGACATAAATCAGGATTATGTTCCCCATAATGATGAATTTGGTAAAAGTTAAATACTCCAATATAAGAAAAATATGACAAATGCAATTAAGAAATTTACAATATTCCAGGAAAGCTTGTTTATCTCAGATAGGACATCCACGTAAGCATTTTGGTTAATTTATAAAGGGATCACTACTACTATGAAGGAAATAAACTATCCTAGTGGAAACTGGGTAGAATATGAATAAATATTTTATAGACCAAAAATATAAGCCAACACGGAATATATGAAAAAAAAACCCATTTCATTACAATAAGTAAATTTAAAAGTCATCATTCACCAGTCTAAATGACAAATTTTTAAAATTTGATGATATCCACTGCAGGCAACGGTGTGGTGGAAAGAGTTCACACCATCAGTGAAAATACAAATTGGAGCACTATTTCTGAAAAATAATTGGGCAATAATTTTTGAAAATTGAAATGGACATCCCTTTTGGCCCAGAAAACCCACAACTTGGAATTACAGATACGACTATCAAAGTTTTCCAAGGTACTATTAAAAAGGTATCTTTTGCAAAGCTGTAATAGCAAAAACACAGGGAATAACTAAAGTGTCCAACAATAGCAAAAAACAAAAACAACTAATAGTTGCTACTCACTCTTCTCAGCATTTAATGTGTATAATTCTACCTAATCCACACAAAAATATTGAGATATTATACCTATTTTAAAGATGGAAAACACAAGCATGAGGAGTTCTTGCCCAAGGTCGCACAGCTAGACAGTAGTAGAAGTGGGATGTAAACCTGCACTGATTATAGGTTGCTTCCTCTTAAGGAATACCATTCAGTCAGGAATAGGAGGTTACATATGTGTTAATATGAAAACATCTCCAAGAGGAAAAAGGTGTAGAATAGATGAGGGTGTGCTCTCACGTGTGTTACTCAATGTGTGTGTAATTATTATGGATTTTATTTTCTGAAAAGAATAACAAAGACTTCATAATTACAGTTAACTTTGGATTATGTATGTGCATTGTTTTTATTTAGAAACATCAATAGCTACTGTAAGGCAAGAAAATTATTACCTGTTTTTATTAGCTTCTTTGTAATTTTCTATATTAAATACATAAATGTCATATTTTAAAATAATGAAAGCAATGTTAGTAATAATCCATGAATCAGAAATTTTAACCTAACAATCATTAAATTCATCCACATATTAATTTAAACGTTCATTTATTAAGCACTTAACAACCATATAAACAATTTTCTAGGTCAGGAGTTGGTAAATTTTTTCTGAAAAGACTAGACAGAAAATAAATCAGGCTTTGTGGATCATAAAGTCTTGGCCACAACTACTCAGCTCTGCCTTTGTGCTGCAAATGTCCAATACACAATATATATAAAAATTACTATAGTTGCATTTCAATAAGACTTTATTTACAAAATAGGAATCCCAGTTTAGCCTATGGACTATAGTTTGCCAACTCCTGTTCTAGGTGATTATTTTTAATCTATCGAGGTGTTCTTAGCCTACAAACACATAAATATGTATAGTTATAATAAATACATGTCTATACAATTTATATATGCCTTTTGATCATGTGTGCACACACACCTATAGTGAAAGAATCAAGAGGTTACACCTGACTTAAGTATAGGATACAGATGTACTATAATAGAATGATATAAAAATTAATATTAATGATTATATACTTAACTGATACCAAATAAGTTACTAAAAGCAAAGAATTTAAAGTAGAAAATATGATGCAGTTTTACTCTCAGATTTTGCATAGAGAAAGCAGGTGATATACAATTTACATTAAAATGCATCAGGAAAATAGGCCATTTCTATTTGGGGATAAGTAAAAGACCTCACATACCAAAATTAGGAGGTGAAATTCTTCACTACACAACTATATTGAGTCTGCATCTGGAATACTCATTTTAGTCCCATACCTCAGTACCAGAAACATACAGAATAACCTGAAAGTTGTTCAAGGAACAGCATTAAAAATAGTTCAAAGACAGAAGAAAGTGATTTTAGTCGATAAAATGATAAATATGCAACTAAGAAACAACTGAACAACAATAAAGAGACTTAGAAGTAGAAAAACGGTGGGTCCATTTATCAGAATATTTTAAAAGAATTTAAATGAAATTGTAACATTTATATTTTATAAATCAATTTCCACTAACAAACCCTAGAATTTGGAATTAGAGCAGGAAAAAAACAGTTGACTACATAACAGGAGTATAACTGTCAGAGAAAAAGATGAATATTTGCTGTTTCGTGTTCTCTAACATTAATCACTTTACATAATACTGGAGACCCAATTTACATAACGCTATCCCCATGGGAGACAGCTCATAAGTTGACTTGCTTGATTGTTGAAACATAAGGCTAGGAAGTTTTGTAGCTTGGAAAATTTTGTAGTTATAAATAAATGGTACACTTTTGGATAACCCGATCCTTCCACAGATCATCACACTTGAAGATGAAAAATAAAGTGAAATAAGAGATAAGGGGATAAAATTCCGAACAATGTACCTTTTATTTCTTTCAAGCACATGTTGTACCCTAGTCTGCCGTGGTTCACTGCAACCAAATTGGTTTCTTCTTCTTGTATCAATATCCAAATCATGATTCTCTGAGAAGGTATAAGCTAACCTTCTCATTAATCCTGTGAATGTCATAAGTCAGGATGTTGGTAGCTAACCCATGTTGCCTTCTCATAGATGTACCTTAAGATTTCCAGAATATTATTTGTTGTAAATAATAAGAAAAGCTTTAAAACATGCTTTTAGCTAGGTCATAAATATATACCTGTATTTTTTAACAATTCCCTAAGCATACTATTCCTTTGATACACAATTAGAGAAATGCCTGAGTGTCTTAAATCATTTTTTATGATTAAATGTTTAAATTCAAACATGTGAATTATATAAAAAGAAAATATATTAAAATATATTCTTCTAATAAGTAAATTGCACTGAATAAAACTCCAGAAGAAACAGCAATCAGAAAGGCAACAGAAAAATAATCACTCTGATAAGTATAATTAAATGATAACATAAAATGAATAAAATTTTTAAATTACCATATTTTGATCTGAGAACCCAAATTAATGTCAGCAGTTCTTTTTGATTTATTAACTAAGAGAATATATTTATCCACTTTTAAAATCTAACAAATGAAAAATAAAATATTAGAATGTTTAAGTTTGCTTCATTAAAGCTAATTACTTAGTAGGATTAAGAAATGATTATACACATATCTTTTTTATACATAGGTCCATGCCAATATATTTTTGTGAGGTTTCAATTCATCAAACCCAAATAATTAATATATACATATAAAGTTTACTTTTACTGTTTACATAATTTGGAATTTTTAATCAAACCTTTCCCTCTTTTTGAAATTAAAAGTATATGCTAATTGAAAAAAGTTAAGAATTTTATTCAATAAGTAAATGTTTATCAAATGCTTCCTTTGTGTAAGGTGCATGCTAGATGCTGGAATATAAACATGTGTAAAATAAAGCCCTTTCTTCAAAGGGCTTAAAATCAAATACTCTAAGACCAGCAAACAAATAGTTATAATATAAAGCAAAAAAAGGGCAAATATTTTGAAAGTGTTCAAGTAAAGATGGATCTCCAATGAGATACATGCTTATTTCACATTTGTTGAGAGCTCAAAAAAGGATTCATTAAGGAGAAAGCTTTGAAATGGGCCTTGAAGCTAGATGGGATTGCTACAGAAAGAGGTGCACAGAGGTGACACTCTATATTGGATGACACAACATCTACAGAAGACTAGAAGTGACTATGAGTCAGTAACTAGAAGATATAGTCACACATACATCTTCCCCACAAAATAGCTAAAGAACAGGTATGCATATGTGCAGTGGGAAAAAAATTCAAAAATTAGAGTTGGAGTATTTCTACACATATCCTTAAAAACCAAGATAAGGATCTGGACTTAATTTAAGAAGCAACAGAAAACAGGAAGTAATTTTGGGCACAGTTAACCTGAATGTCTAGGTGCATAGGACTAATAAACTAGAATTGCAGAGAGATTTTAGGCAAAGGTTAATTTGGAGATTATTGAAGCATCTAGAAAAGAGAAAATAATGATCAGAACCACACAGCAGCAGAAGGAATGGAAGGAAAGGAATGATGTGAGAAATATAGCACAAATAGAGTCTAGAGCACTTAACAGTTGGTTTAATTAGGGTTGGGCATGGAATGGATGAGATGGAGCCAAAACTGACCTTAGATTTTTGTTGGTATAATTATTCCAATTGTTCTGGGAACTTCAAAATAATGTGCCTTTGTTTCTTTGTGCATTTGTTTTTGTTTGCTTTTTCTTTCACTGTACCAGGACATTGGTAGTCCTTTTCAATCTGGAGATCACATCTTTAAATCCAGGGAGAAATGTTCATATTAATTCTCTGATAAGTTTCTTACCTTAATTGGCTCTGTTTTCTCTTTCTGGAACTCCAGTTAGTTAGATATTTGGTTTCCCAGATTTCCTTATGTGCTTTTTGTGAATTATTTTAAAAGTTAAAACTCTTACAAAGATAGCTTTATGTATTCTTCTAAAAGATTTAAATTATACTTTTCAAAATAAGTATTTAATCTATCCAGAATTGAGTGTTGCATATGGTGTACTCTGAAGATTCAATTTCCTTTTTTTCCCCGTATGGATTATTTTTTTTCTGCAACAAGTCTCAAAAAGTCTATCTTTCACTCAATGATCTTCAAAGGCCAGCTTTCTCATATATCAAGTTTCATTTTATATAAATATATATATATATATAAAATATACATACATATATATGTCTATTTTGAGGGATTCTGTTCTGTTTATTGGTCTGTGTGTTGATCCCTACACCAGTATCACAATGTTTAATTACTGTAGCACTATAAAATCTAAAGTGGTCCAGGAATCTCCCTGCAATTTCCTTCCTTAGAATTTTCTTCCTTCCTTCTTATATATTCTTTACTACTTCAAATAAATTTTAAACAATCTTGTCAAGTTCCTTGGGGAACATTTTCTTAAAAGCCATAAATTCACAGATCAAGTTGAAAGAATTCAAATCTGAGAAGCTTCCTATTCATGAACATAATACATTTCTTCATTTAGGTCATTGTAATGTCTTTCCATATACTTTTATTTATACTTCTTTTGTTGGTTTTGTTTCTATGTACCACATATTTTATTGCTATTAACATATTAACTTTAAAATAATTTTACATTTTCTAATTACTGCTGGTATATAGAAATGCAATCACTTTTTGCATAATGATCTTACAATGGGAGGTTGTCAAAATTTCATAAACTTTATTATTTGTATATAGATTCTTTTATTTTTTTCATGTTAATAATATCATTTTCAAATAATGCCAGTTTTGGACACTTTTTTATTTTATTAATTTTCTATGTATCTATCACTAATATGTTCTGTATGTTCCATCAAATCCAATGCCTGATGTCATTTTTTTAATTCTAAAATAAATCTGATAGTCTTATCATAGTTTTTGCTCTCTAAAACTCCATCCACCCTTCTGCTCCAATCTTTATGAATCAATTTCCACACTAATCTTTATCCACATTTTTTCCCTTTTCTCATTGTTCAAGATAGTGCCTCCATTATTCTCTTAAATTGGAGTGGAAATCATTAGACATCCTTGTCCTTTTCTTGAATTTGAATAAAATGCTTCTAAGATTGTAACATCGAATACAATGTTCGTCCTATGTTTTGGGTAAATACTCAATTAGATTAATGAATTTTCCATCTATTATTAATTTCCTAGGAGTTTTTATTGAGCATGGGTAAGACTCTGCACCCAGTTCCAATGTGTGGGTATTTTCTCCACACAACCAAGCAATTCTCTGGCACCAGCTGGTTATCTTACAATTCAATTCAATTCTGACACTGTGTACCTAGAAACAGCATCAGATCCCACAGGTTAAGGGTTCAGTCCCACAAGACTGCCTCCCCACCCACACTTCAGACATCAGTTACAACTCTAGGTTGTCACCCATGCTTCTGACTGACTGGTTACAGATTAAAAGTCCCAATGAACCCAGCCTTGGGTTGAATAAGAATAGTGACTCATTCCACCCTAATCAACAATTAATGATGATTGATATGTTATTATATCATCATTATATGTAATGAAATTATGATTTTACACTGGGCTATCCATAACCTATCAACCTTATCCTCTTTTCAAAAATGAGTCAACTCTTGACTGTGAAATGGCACATATTTCCTTTGTTACATATACTACCTAAAAGGAACTGGCTTTCAGGAAGAATTAACAAACTTCAAATATCTTAGCAATGACTTTGGAATTCCAGAAAATATCTGACCACAAGAATGAAAATAGAGTAAAATAACAGAAAATAATTTTGGGGTAAATTCTGATTTATATTTTGATTTATAGAGTACAAAGAAGAAAACTAGAAAAAAAATTACTGATCTCTTTACTAAAGGTATTATGGCCAAAGAAAATATGAAAAAAAGACAAAGTCAACTGTAGCACAAATCATGGATCTTGAGAGAAATGCTTATATTTTGGGATGATAAAATAATCATGCTCATTGAGTTCTTGGGATAGGAAGTTTACTACGTTACATTGATCAAAGCAGGGCCAAAGTTTTCCTGTAACCTGACAAAATATGAAGTTTGCTCTAATCTTTAAACAGGCCTAAAGAGAAGGGATGCTTCTTGACTACTGAAGACCAGCTAAGTAATAGTTCTAACCTAAGGACACTTGAGTGACTTGAATACCAAAACAATCTTCTACCCTCAATATATGAAACATACATAGCTGCCATGTTATTAAAGTGTGACCATCATATTCATAAATCACTTTATAGGAGTTCTAGTTATAGGTACTACATAAAAAGTCCTTGTACACCAGATAAATTGAATATCAAGACTTCATATTTTTGCTTTATAACAGACAATACTACACATGAGGGACATAGGGAAAAAATGACACATAAATTGACAAGCAAAGGACAAATGGGAAAAAAGCAATAGGGCTTCAAGATAATCATATCATAGTTTTTTTTTTCCTTGAATTTCCCCAGAACTCATGCTTCATGTCTACTAGGGTATATCAGAGTAGAAGGACATATGTCCACTCCTCTTACTAATGAATATGCTACAAGATCTGAAAAACCAAGGGATAAAGTAGGGGAGATGAGCTGAAGTATCCCTCTTCTCTCTGTCTCCTCATTCCTCCCTCCCTCCCTCTTTGATTTAAAAATTTGGATAAGTGAAGTCTTTAATTATACTGTTTCTTTGAGCAGGGTCAAATCTCCTTGGCACATTCTCAGTAAAAAAAAAAAAAAAAAAAAAAAAAAAAAAAAAAAAAAGAACTCGAGTAAGTAGAGGAGTAGATCTGAGTATACTTTGAAATAGAAATAGAAAATAAATCAGTGATTAAAAAATAGGTTCCAGAAATGGATTAAATTAAATATAATACTCATATAACATGAAAAACATGAAGAAAATGGCTGCTTAATAATGTCCTTGGCATAACTGCCTATATATACCAAAATATATATATACATATATATATTTTTTTTACCTCAAGCTAGACAGAAAAAGTGATCTTCCTATAAAGCAAAGGTATAACAACAATTGATTAATTTTTTAAAAGTTATGAAAATAGTTTTACACCTTTGGAATGAAAGGATCCTTTTTAAATAAAGAAAACCAGGAACTGTGAAGCAATAGATATCTATGTTTAAATATATATAATTTAAATATTTCTGAATGCAAATGGTACCATAAGCAAACAAGAAAGACAAAAATCAGTCAAACTGCAGTCATAAAAATCTCCTTAGCAAGTGATGTTGGGAAAGCTGGACAGTCGCATGTAAATCAATGAAGTTAGAACACTCCCTCACACCATACACAAAAATAAACTCAGAATGGCTTAAAGACTTAAATATAAGACATAAAATCATACAATTCCTAGAAGAGAACATAGGCAAAACATTCTCTGACACAAATCACAGCAATACTTTCTTAGATCAGTCTCCCAAGGCAAAAGAAATAAAAGCAAAAATAAACAAATGGGACCTAATCAAACTTACATAGCTTTTGCATAGCAAAGCAAACCATCAACAAAATGAAAAGACAACCTACAGGATTGCAACCGACAAGAGGTTATTTTCCAAAATATACAAACAGCATATACAGCTCAATATCAAAACAAACAAACAAACATTACAATCAAAAAATGGACAGAAGAACTAAACAGACACTTCTACAAAGGAGTTATGCAGATGGCCAACAGGCACATGAAATGATGTCAACATCATTAATCACTGGAGAAATGTAAATCAAAACTGCAATGAAATATCACCTCATACAAGTCAGAATGGCCATCATCAAAAAGTCTACAAATAATAAATACTGGAGAGGGTCTGGAGAAAGGGAACCCTTCTACATTGTTGGTGAGAATGGAAATTGTTGTAGACACTATGGAGGACAGCATGGAGATTCCTTAAAAACACTAAAAATAGAGTTACCATATGATCCAGCAATCCCACTCCTGGGCATCTATCCAGAAAAGATGAAAACTCTAATTTGAAAATATACATGCACTCCAATATTCACAGCAGCACTATTTACAATAGCCAAGATATGGAAGCAACCTAAATGTCCATCAACAGATGAATGGATAAAGAAGTGTGGCATATATGTATATAATAGAATATTACTCAACTATAAAAAGAATAAAATAATTCCATTTTCAGCAACATGAATGGATCTAGAGATTATCATACTAAGTGAAGTCAGACAAATATGTATCACTTACATGTGGAATCTAAAAAATATGACACAAATGAACTTATTTACAAAACAGAAACAGACTCAGACACAGAAAACAAACTTATGGTTACCATAGGGGGAAGCGGGTAAGGATAAATTAGGAGCTTTGGATTAACAGATGCACACTACTATATATAAAATAGATGACAAGGACCTACTGTATAGCACAGGGAACTCTATTTACTATCTTGTAATAATAGAAAAGAATTTGAAAAATAATATATGTATAAGAGAATCACTATGTTGTATACCTGAAACTAATACAACATTGTAAGTCAATTATACTTCAATTAAAAAAAAATTCAGTCATAAGAATAAATGTTATATCTCTACTACATGGTTAACTCTCTGTCACTTGTCTAGTCAAAAGCAATTAAATAAATTTTTTAAATGGGCAAAAATATTCCTACTCATGTAGAGGAGGAAATACAAATAGGTAACACATAAAAAGAATATAAAACCTCAGAGAAATATAAATTAAGTCAAGTATTTTTCTTTTTTTAACTGGACAAAATTTAAAAATTTATAATATCTTGTGCTGATATTATTGTGAGGAAATGGGCACTTTCATACATTTTTGGTGGATATATAATTCATACCAGTTATTTGGTAAGTGATGTAGCCATTTCTATTGAAATTTAAAATGTGCATATACACTAAATGAATAACCCCACTTTTAGAAATTAACCCATTAAGATTAAATTTCAGCATGTAAGTTGGGTGTTCTCTGTACATCCAAAATTTTTTGTTATCTGTATCATTAACAAATATATGGAGACAATCTGAATGACCTCAAATAAGGAAATGACTAAATGAAGTTGTAATATCTAATCTATAAACACATATATGTTAAAGGTATAAAGTTATTTAAAAATAAATTATAATGTTAAGGGAAAATGTTTATTATATATTGTTAAGTGAAAAATGCAAGGGGATTTTAGGGAATGTAAATCATAGGAAAAGGAAAAAAGAAAACAAATATATAACCTTACCCAGACATAACCAATATTATAATTTTGTTATATTTCAAATCAGTTTATTTATCTAGCAAGTTCAAAAGTTTCCCTAAATTAATTTTGAGGGATACACCAAAGGACACAATCAACAGACTGAAAAAGCAACCTATGTGGAACAGAATTGACAGCACAGAATTAGATTTCTGTATATACAGTCAACTGTTCTTTGACAAAGGAGCAAAGACAATATTATGGAGCAAAGACATTGTCTTTTTGACAAATAGTGCTGGACAACTAAACATCCACATGCAAAAAAAAAAAAAAAAAAGAATTTGGACACTCATTTTGTATCTTTAACAAAAGTTAATTATAAATGAATCACAGGCCTATCATAAAACTCAAAACTATAAAACTCCTAGAAGATAACATAGGAGAAAACCTAGATGACTTTATTTAGTGTTGTATCTAAAAAGGGCTTCACAAAAACCAAACATACATCCATGAAAGAAAGAACTGATTAACTAGACTTCATTAAAATTAAAAACAAATGCTCTGTGAAAGACAATATCAAGAGAATAAAAGGACAAGCCACAGGCTGGGAGAAAATATTTGTAAAAAACACATCTAATAAAGGACACTTATCCAAAATATATAAGGAACTCTTAAAACTCAACAATATGAACATAAACAAATCAGATAAAAAAAAAATGGACCAAAGACCTTAACAGATATCTCATTAAAGAAGACATACAGATGGCAAATAAGGATATAGAAAAGATATTCTACATCATACAGCATGAGGAAATGCAAACTAAAACAACAATGAGTTGCCACTACACACCCATTAGAATGACCCAAAACTGACAACACCAAATAGTGGCAAGGACATAGAGCCACAAGAACTTTTATTCATTGCTTGTGGGAATGCAAAATGGTACAGTTACATTGGAAGACAGTTTGGCAGCTTCATACGATACATATTCTTATCATATGATCTAGCAATCACACTCCTTGATATTTACCCAAAGGAGTTGAAAACTTGTCCATACAAAAAAACTTTTTTTTAAACCATACAAATGTTTATAGCAGCTTTCTTCATAATTGCCAAAACTTGGAAGCAATCAAGATATCCATCAGTAGATGAATGGATAAATAAACCATGTCACAGGCAATGGAATATTATTCAGTGCTAAAAAGAAATCAGCTATAAAGCCATGAAAAAGCATGAGGGAGGAGTCAGAAGTTCATAGTACAAAGTGAAGGAAGTCAACCCAAAAAGGCTACATACTGTATGAAATTTTGGAAAAGACAAAACTATGAGACAATAAAAATATGAGTGGTCATCAAAGGTGATGGGAAGGGAAAGGATGAATAGGCAGAGCACAGAGGATGTTTACAACAATGAAAATTCTCTCTGTAAGATATTATAATGATGGATATATGCCATTATTCATTCATCCAAACCCATAGAATGTACAACACCATGAGGGAACTGTAAGGTTAACTATGGGCTTTGAGTGTTTATGATATGTCAACGGGGGTCATCCATGGTAACAAATGTACTGCTCTGGTGGGGAATGTTGATAATGGGAGAGGCTATGCATGGTTTGGAGAGGGGATATATGGGAAATCTCTGTATCTTCTACTCAATATTGCTGCGAACGTAAAATTGCTCTTAAAAAATAAATTGTTCAAAATAAAAGCAACCTGTGGAATGGGAGAAAATACTTGCAAATCTGATGAGAGTAATGTCTAGAATATATAAAGAACTCCTATAACTCAACAGCTATAAAAAACAATCCCATTAAAAAACAGGCAAAGATCTTTAGACATTTCTCCGAAGAAGATCTACAAATGACCAACAAGCACCAAGTGTTCAACATCACTCATCATTAGGGAAATGCACTTCAAAGCCACAGTGAGATACTACCTCACCCCAAAGAGGATGGCTATTAGTGAAAATCAAAAAAATAAAACATTTGGGGAAATATGTGGAGAAAATTATACTACCACTGTTAGTAGGAATACAGAATGGTGTAATCACTATGGAAAACAGTATGGTGGTTCCTCAAAAAATTAAAAATAGAGTTACTATATGATCTAGCAATTCTACTCCTGGGTAGACACCACAAAACAGTCTCAAAGAGACTCATATTCACAGCATTATTCACAATAGTCAAAAGGTGGGAGCCAATCCAAGGGTCACTGATAGATGAATGGATAAACAAAACATGTTACATGTATACAATGGAATTATTATTCAGCCTTAAAAAGGAGGGCAGTTGTGACATATGCTACAGTATGGATGAATCTTGAGAATACTATATGTTAAGTGAGTAAGCCAGTCACAAAAAGATAAGTACTGTATGATTCCCGTTATCTGAGGTATCTTGAGCAGTCATATTTATTGAGGCAGAAAGTACAATGCTAATTGCCAGGAGCTGAGGACAGGGAGAATGGTGAGTTGTTATTTAATGGGTATAAAACTTCAGCTTTGCAAGATGAAAAGTTTTGGATATTGGTTGTACTTAACATTATAAAATTGTACACGTGAAAATAGTTAAGATGATCAATTTGTGTTACATATATATCCATAATATAAAATTTAAAAAAAAATCTTAAAAGATACTATCCATTTCTGAACACGTTACATGGGAAAATTGTCACAGTAGAAAAAATCCAGTCCTGAAACTGAGAATCTTGGTATGTTCTTATACTGATCTTTGGCTTCAATTTTACTCTAGGGTAGTTCCATATTCTAAATGGTTAAGTAGTAATCCATATTCTGAAAGGATAGCCCCATATCCTGCAAGTCTCTGAGTCTGTAGGAGAAATCTGGCCAAGAAGAAATGACATAAAAATCTTTTGTAACATACCCATATTGGACTGAATTGAGTACTCTTAACAATTGTCATTTAAAAGAGAACATACATCTAAATAGACATTTAAATATGGTAACTGAAATGCAAAGAAGAAAAAAGAACGTAGCAGCCCTGAAAATCTTAGCTTCCGAGCTTCCAATTCCTAGTTCCAAGGCATAGTCTGTGCATTCTCTCTGAGAATGAATGTACTGAATGATGTCCCTCTTAAGGCATTATTTGACTGAAAGTCAAAGTATCATCTGAATGAGCCTAATCCTCTGTCAGAATTCTCTCATTCCCTCTGCTATCCAAAAGAAAAGAGCCCAGCCTTCACCGGTTCCTTTCAAAAGCAGATGCTCATGTTTAGTTGACGCATTTTTCCCCCAAGACCCATTCAAAAGACTAAGACTTCAACATTCTAAGGGAGACAAACTTATTAATACTTGAGAACAAAAATATTTTAATGGTCAGTTCCAGCTGCCAAATAAAGATTACTTCTTATTTATCTTACATTCAATCCCCAAGCATACTAAATATTTGAGCATAACCATATTTAATATGCCTTTCCCTTTTTCACTTCAAAGGCAAGATAATCACTATAATATTTTTGAATAACTACCCCAGACAGTAAATATCCTCTCCTTTTCCTTTCTCTTCTTCAGGAAAAATAAACAAAATAGAACTTTAGAATATACTGCTACTTTTCAAAAAAAATAAACCAGACCTGCTCCAGTTGACTTAAAACCCTATATCAACCTTTTACCTGCCTATAGTAACTGAAAATAACCTGTTGAAGAGCTAAATCTTCAGAGCTGTTCTCAACTCCATGATGTATGCATTTGCAATTCACTTGGTTCAACCATCGCACCCATTTGCTTCCCATCTTTCTGATACACAGAGATATAAATCATCTAGCTCCAAACTATAATATTTCATTACCTTTTTACATTTTACTACTAAGAGGCACAGGGATGTGAGCTTCTATATCAGATACATCTTTTTTCAAAATAATTTCCAGAAGCATAAAAAAATTTCTAATCCACTGAAAAAAATCTACATATAATACTTCAGTACACAAATACCTGGTAATGCTGAGAGTTTACATTAGAATTTAGAATATACTTACATACAGTTAATATATGCACTCTCGTTCAATTTAACTATCTCATGAAATGTTTCAAGAAGTATATATCAGAGACCTAAAGAACTTATGCTAGTTGTTCAAAGTTGCAAAAATATTAACAGATTGACTTGGGATTAAGACCCAGTTCATACTTTCAAGACCTGCACTCTTTTGTTTGAATGAAATATGTTGCCACTTATTGTTAACAATTAAATTAATATTTTGGAAATGAGCAATGATTCAGAAATGTCTATTTTTTCACAGTAAATTACTAAGGAAAATTAAATAATCACAATATATGTAAATTTAATAGAATCATCATGATTCCTATGCTGTAATCATATATTGTACTCATAAATTTAGAGAACTTCAATACCTATTTATTTGTATTATTACAAAAAAAAAAAAAAGAAAACTGAATTCTATATGAAAGGAAGGAAGGAAAAAAAAGACAGACAGACTCCAATACAAGCTCCTCAGTCTCATCTCAAAACATTCCATAATCATTTGAAAAACTAGTTTAAAGTCATGGCTGTTTCATTGCAGTGAGTTTTATATGTGTCATAAAGCCTACTGCTTTGAAATTTTTAGATCTAATTTTCATTCCTAGATAAGAACTGAAAGACAAATTACTTTCAAGCAGCAACTCAGCTCTATTCACCTTTTTCAGAATGCTCTGGAACAGTCTAGGAGCTTCCAGAACACAGGATGTTAATGATGTCTATTTTTAAATGTTTGCTCTTCCCATTGTATGAGGCACTGGAGTATTCCGACTTTGTGATTTTGGTGCATGACCTGTGACTGCAAGTGTTCTTAACAGTAGCAATGGTTGCAAGATGAACACTATTCTCTAAATAAAGACTGTTCAATAGCCTTCTTTTTAAGCAAGTTTTATTTATTTTACTTCTCAACTGATACCCCTACTGAATATGAACATAACCACTGAGCATTTAGGAGCTCTGCTCCCTAGGGCTGTACATTTTCTATAAATCCCATAAGTGGAACTCTCTATCAGGGAGCTTCATTGTAGCCAAAATAGAGAAAGTATAAAAATATTTTATTAAAAAAAAGGCAAAAAAACCCCGTAACTATATAGATCAAGTTCAGAGATATATACAAACTCTGTGGTTATTTTCTCTTATAGATGTGCTTCAACAAGAAGACTGATTAAATACAGTACACATTTGATTCGTCCACTGGTTTTTATTTCTAGCATTGCAATTTTTAAAAAATTTATTTTTTAAATCACAATTTACTACAGTATTTTTTATAATCTAAAATTCAATCCAAATGAATAATTAAATAAATATTGTGACAATTTATCTTTAAAAGTTTTTATATTCTCTCATCTTTCACCTTTGAAAACATGTTTCAAGTTCTGGTATTCTATCAGATGTTTCATCCTTTCTGTTATGCCTAAAATTTCAGAAGTACAGTTTACGAAGATAGTTCTGAGAAAAATAAGAAATGTTGTGCAACTTTTAAAATCAAATTTCAAAAGTACTGTCATATATGGGATAAAATTTAGTATCACAAATAATGCTACAGAACTACATTAGCTCCCTTCTACATGGTAAAATAATAAGGACAAAACAAAGAAGTTTTATAGCAAAAAAAAAAAAGGTTATGAATATTTCTGGCTTTGCTTCCAACAGAAAGGAATCTCAGCTGAATAACTTCATGGAGATTTTCAAGGTATTGATTTTGCCCACAATATGATACACTTTGTGAAAATGTACATCAGCTACTGCAATAGTAACAGCAGCCAAGGTAAGATCTGCTGATGCCGCTACAGAATCCAGTACCCCGAAACATGCATGTTCTTTCTTTCTCTCTCTGTTTCTGTGTCTCTGTCTATGTCTTTCTCTATCTCCTGAGCAGCCTACATTATACAGGGGATTGGACCTCTTTCACTATATTGTAAATACGAAGAATCTGCAAAAGCAATTTTCCCATGATTTTGGATTTACTTGGATTCAGTAAATTAAGCATATTAGAAGGCATCACAGAGGTGAGAAAAGAAAATTAGTGGAAAGAGCTGTCACTATGCTATGAATCCCCACCCTACTCACGTGTGGGGAGTGAGGAGGGTGTATCCTTTTAACAAATCCAGGAGTCATTAAAAAAAAAAATCAGAGATTTTTGAAATGCATTCAGTGAATTACTTAGACTTCTGCCTAGGATATTGGGACTGGCCTATAGTGCCAGACTTCGAAGGGAAGAGAAATGCTTGAGTTTTTTGTCAAAATCAGGTTTGTGTTAGAAGAGAGAGAAAACTAGATTGAAGTTGTGTTGAGTCCTGTCTAACAGAGCCACCTAGACTGGCATCAGGCAGAAAGTCTAGAGGTCAGAGGTTACCCAGTGACTGCAGAAGGAGAATCATAAAACAGTAAAAAAAATTACTGTTTTTTCCCTTTCTATACTTTATTCTTTGGAAGTGGGTCACTAGGTCCAGCCAACACTCAAGTGTGGGAGGTTGGGGAGAGAAGGGTTGTATTTTATCTCTTGGAGTATGGGTCACTCGAAACAGGTATCTATCTGCCTGGATGAAGAAAACAAAGAGAGAGGTCCGAGAGAGAACTCCTGGTCCCCACAAAAGTGTCCATGAGATTCAGCTTTACAAATGGTGAGGGCTTGAAGTCATCCCAGAGGGCTTGAAGTCAACTTATTATCCAGTTCAGATAAGAATTATTTAACTCAACTTTTTTTTTTCTTCTCCATTTCCTACCTCTGTGAAGTCTAAAGCCACAGCTAAAACGTGGAGGCAGGAGAAGGAAAAAGCAGCTTAAAATCTAAGAAAAAGAGACGTCAACCACACTACATCCTCATTCACACGGCAGGTTCAAGCTGGAGCAAGAAGGGAGGAACAACGGCAGCCAACTGAATTTCACAGTTCTGGGATTATAAATGAGACTGGGATGTTTTAATTTCTTGTTTGAGACTTCTTTCAGGATAAAATTTCCATAATATAGCATTCTGTCTAATTTTTTAAAGTGGGCAGAAAAATCATGAGCCTGCTTCAGTTTTTAAACCAAGGGCCAGGAAATATTGCCCCTAATTAAAAGTTTAAAGGAAAAGCAAAGAACAAAATCAACTCAATGTGTTTACTAAGCAGATCAGTTACACGTACATTTTATAAAGTTGACCTACGAGCCACTGAAAAGAGGCAATATTCCTTAATACTGTGGACAGGAAATTCCCAGGGCAGCGTCTGATACGCCCTTCTGAGTCTTTTGGTCTTCCTCCATCACTCTGCATAAAGGACTACAGTACTCTGACCAGGCATGCATCGTTTCCCATTTATTCAGGAAAAGGGGCTCTGTCACCACGAGAAAGGTGGAAGAAGTGAAAGATAGACAAAAGCAGCAAATGTCCACCAGGATAAGTATCATCCTAACGTCGTGAGTGTATTGTTTAAGTAACTAGATGCTTGAAATTAAAAGTTCTAGAGTTAGTACGTGAAAGAAAGAATATCATTATACGCTGCTCCTATGGTCTTTCTTCTACGTGGCAGCTATCTAGTGAAGTGTTTGTAATGACTTATACAAAGTGAATTTAATAGAATTATTTATAAGTTCAATATTTTTCTAAATTAAAATTAAACTTTTTTGTTCTATCAAGGGATCTCTAAAAATTTACAGGATGAGAAATAAAATTCAGATTATATCACATTAGAATTTACATTTAAATTAATCTTATGTACATCCTGAATTCATTTCATAACTAAATGTTTGTCTTCTGCACCTAAGTGGGTTTATATTAAACATCATAAATAATTTTTCCCCTCTTGATTTATGATCACTGAAAAATATACATGTAAAACATATACATTATCCATGTTATATATATACATACATATATATTAAGACTACTTACAGATTGCCAAGAAAATCCCCATCCATTAGAAAAAAAAATACTTTCCTGATGAGGTTTAGGTTAAAATTTTGGCTAGCTAGGAGTTCCTAATTTTTCTGCTTCAATTTTCCCACAGAAAGATATTAAAAACTAGGAAAAAACAAAGCCACCAAAGCTGTGAAAATCAGGATAAAGAGCCAAGCACCTGCCTGACTCCAGATGGAATTTCCAGTAAGTAAAGGTTAGATGAAGCCATTAAACAGAATCATTCAGGAGAAGGTAATAAATTATGTCTATCAAACCTTAATGCATATTCTTACCTCAGAGACATGGTACCATCAAGTGAAGCAAAGTAAGTCATTGTTTAATGAGTAGGACAGTTTTCTAAGCAGCTCAAAGCCATTCTCTGTTACCCTCTATTCCTACAACTGGGACTACAAATCTAATAGTCAACAGATTCTATGACAAAACTGGACTGGAATTAACAAATTACTCCCCAGATAGAAGTCAGTAGCAAGGCAAGATG